>NC_069730.1:21284877-21417377 GCF_027358585.1 Pangasianodon hypophthalmus | reverse complement strand
TAACCCTAACCCTAACCCTAACCCTAACCCTAACCCTAACCCTAACCCTAACCCTAACCCTAACCCTAACCCTAACCCTAACCCTAACCCTAACCCTAACCCTAACCCTAACCCTAACCCTAACCCTAACCCTAACCCTCCTAACCCTAACCCTAACCCTAACCCTAACCCTAACCCTAACCCTAACCCTAACCCTAACCCTAACCCTAACCCTAACCCTAACCCTAACCCTAACCCTAACCCTAACCCTAACCCTAACCCTAACCCTAACCCTAACCCTAACCCTAACCCTAACCCTAACCCTAACCCTAACCCTAACCCTAACCCTAACCCTAACCCTAACCCTAACCCTAACCCTAACCCTAACCCTAACCCTAACCCTAACCCTAACCCTAACCCTAACCCTAACCCTAACCCTAACCCTAACCCTAACCCTAACCCTAACCCTAACCCTAACCCTAACCCTAACCCTAACCCTAACCCTAACCCTAACCCTAACCCTAACCCTAACCCTAACCCTAACCCTAACCCTAACCCTAACCCTAACCCTAACCCTAACCCTAACCCTAACCCTAACCCTAACCCTAACCCTAACCCTAACCCTAACCCTAACCCTAACCCTAACCCTAACCCTAACCCTAACCCTAACCCTAACCCTAACCCTAACCCTAACCCTAACCCTAACCCTAACCCTAACCCTAACCCTAACCCTAACCCTAACCCTAACCCTAACCCTAACCCTAACCCTAACCCTAACCCTAACCCTAACCCTAACCCTAACCCTAACCCTAACCCTAACCCTAACCCTAACCCTAACCCTAACCCTAACCCTAACCCTAACCCTAACCCTAACCCTAACCCTAACCCTAACCCTAACCCTAACCCTAACCCTAACCCTAACCCTAACCCTAACCCTAACCCTAACCCTAACCCTAACCCTAACCCTAACCCTAACCCTAACCACCCTAACCCTAACCCTAACCCTAACCCTAACCCTAACCCTAACCCTAACCCTAACCCTAACCCTAACCCTAACCCTAACCCTAACCCTAACCCTAACCCTAACCCTAACCCTAACCCTAACCCTAACCCTAACCCTAACCCTAACCCTAACCCTAACCCTAACCCTAACCCTAACCCTAACCCTAACCCTAACCCTAACCCTAACCCTAACCCTAACCCTAACCCTAACCCTAACCCTAACCCTAACCCTAACCCTAACCCTAACCCTAACCCTAACCCTAACCCTAACCCTAACCCTAACCCTAACCCTAACCCTAACCCTAACCCTAACCCTAACCCTAACCCTAACCCTAACCCTAACCCTAACCCTAACCCTAACCCTAACCCTAACCCTAACCCTAACCCTAACCCTAACCCTAACCCTAACCCTAACCCTAACCCTAACCCTAACCCTAACCCTAACCCTAACCCTAACCCTAACCCTAACCCTAACCCTAACCCTAACCCTAACCCTAACCCTAACCCTAACCCTAACCCTAACCCTAACCCTAACCCTAACCCTAACCCTAACCCTAACCCTAACCCTAACCCTAACCCTAACCCTAACCCTAACCCTAACCCTAACCCTAACCCTAACCCTAACCCTAACCCTAACCCTAACCCTAACCCTAACCCTAACCCTAACCCTAACCCTAACCCTAACCCTAACCCTAACCCTAACCCTAACCCTAACCCTAACCCTAACCCTAACCCTAACCCTAACCCTAACCCTAACCCTAACCCTAACCCTAACCCTAACCCTAACCCTAACCCTAACCCTAACCCTAACCCTAACCCTAACCCTAACCCTAACCCTAACCCTAACCCTAACCCTAACCCTAACCCTAACCCTAACCCTAACCCTAACCCTAACCCTAACCCTAACCCTAACCCTAACCCTAACCCTAACCCTAACCCTAACCCTAACCCTAACCCTAACCCTAACCCTAACCCTAACCCTAACCCTAACCCTAACCCTAACCCTAACCCTAACCCTAACCCTAACCCTAACCCTAACCCTAACCCTAACCCTAACCCTAACCCTAACCCTAACCCTAACCCTAACCCTAACCCTAACCCTAACCCTAACCCTAACCCTAACCCTAACCCTAACCCTAACCCTAACCCTAACCCTAACCCTAACCCTAACCCTAACCCTAACCCTAACCCTAACCCTAACCCTAACCCTAACCCTAACCCTAACCCTAACCCTAACCCTAACCCTAACCCTAACCCTAACCCTAACCCTAACCCTAACCCTAACCCTAACCCTAACCCTAACCCTAACCCTAACCCTAACCCTAACCCTAACCCTAACCCTAACCCTAACCCTAACCCTAACCCTAACCCTAACCCTAACCCTAACCCTAACCCTAACCCTAACCCTAACCCTAACCCTAACCCTAACCCTAACCCTAACCCTAACCCTAACCCTAACCCTAACCCTAACCCTAACCCTAACCCTAACCCTAACCCTAACCCTAACCCTAACCCTAACCCTAACCCTAACCCTAACCCTAACCCTAACCCTAACCCTAACCCTAACCCTAACCCTAACCCTAACCCTAACCCTAACCCTAACCCTAACCCTAACCCTAACCCTAACCCTAACCCTAACCCTAACCCTAACCCTAACCCTAACCCTAACCCTAACCCTAACCCTAACCCTAACCCTAACCCTAACCCTAACCCTAACCCTAACCCTAACCCTAACCCTAACCCTAACCCTAACCCTAACCCTAACCCTAACCCTAACCCTAACCCTAACCCTAACCCTAACCCTAACCCTAACCCTAACCCTAACCCTAACCCTAACCCTAACCCTAACCCTAACCCTAACCCTAACCCTAACCCTAACCCTAACCCTAACCCTAACCCTAACCCTAACCCTAACCCTAACCCTAACCCTAACCCTAACCCTAACCCTAACCCTAACCCTAACCCTAACCCTAACCCTAACCCTAACCCTAACCCTAACCCTAACCCTAACCCTAACCCTAACCCTAACCCTAACCCTAACCCTAACCCTAACCCTAACCCTAACCCTAACCCTAACCCTAACCCTAACCCTAACCCTAACCCTAACCCTAACCCTAACCCTAACCCTAACCCTAACCCTAACCCTAACCCTAACCCTAACCCTAACCCTAACCCTAACCCTAACCCTAACCCTAACCCTAACCCTAACCCTAACCCTAACCCTAACCCTAACCCTAACCCTAACCCTAACCCTAACCCTAACCCTAACCCTAACCCTAACCCTAACCCTAACCCTAACCCTAACCCTAACCCTAACCCTAACCCTAACCCTAACCCTAACCCTAACCCTAACCCTAACCCTAACCCTAACCCTAACCCTAACCCTAACCCTAACCCTAACCCTAACCCTAACCCTAACCCTAACCCTAACCCTAACCCTAACCCTAACCCTAACCCTAACCCTAACCCTAACCCTAACCCTAACCCTAACCCTAACCCTAACCCTAACCCTAACCCTAACCCTAACCCTAACCCTAACCCTAACCCTAACCCTAACCCTAACCCTAACCCTAACCCTAACCCTAACCCTAACCCTAACCCTAACCCTAACCCTAACCCTAACCCTAACCCTAACCCTAACCCTAACCCTAACCCTAACCCTAACCCTAACCCTAACCCTAACCCTAACCCTAACCCTAACCCTAACCCTAACCCTAACCCTAACCCTAACCCTAACCCTAACCCTAACCCTAACCCTAACCCTAACCCTAACCCTAACCCTAACCCTAACCCTAACCCTAACCCTAACCCTAACCCTAACCCTAACCCTAACCCTAACCCTAACCCTAACCCTAACCCTAACCCTAACCCTAACCCTAACCCTAACCCTAACCCTAACCCTAACCCTAACCCTAACCCTAACCCTAACCCTAACCCTAACCCTAACCCTAACCCTAACCCTAACCCTAACCCTAACCCTAACCCTAACCCTAACCCTAACCCTAACCCTAACCCTAACCCTAACCCTAACCCTAACCCTAACCCTAACCCTAACCCTAACCCTAACCCTAACCCTAACCCTAACCCTAACCCTAACCCTAACCCTAACCCTAACCCTAACCCCTAACCCTAACCCTAACCCTGACCCTGACCCTGACCCTGACCCTGACCCTGACCCTGACCCTGACCCTGACCCTGACCCTAACCCTAACCCTAACCCTAACCCTAACCCTAACCCTAACCCTAACCCCTAACCCTAACCCTAACCCTAACCCTAACCCTAACCCTAACCCTAACCCTAACCCCTAACCCTGACCCTGACCCTGACCCTGACCCTGACCCTGACCCTGACCCTAACCCTAACCCTAACCCTAACCCTAACCCTAACCTAACCCTAACCCTAACCCTAACCCTAACCCTAACCCTAACCCTAACCCTTAGGTTCCTTGTTTTATTTAAATAATGTTGTCTTTTCCCCCCCCCTCCATTTTTACTTTCTTTACGGGGACTCCTGGTCCCTTTCCAGGTCACTGTTCCTTTTGAACTTAGTGGGTATTTTTATTTAGCTCTCTCATTTTAACTTTATTGATTTTATTTTCTTAATCATATTTTAAAAAAGCATCCTTTCTTTTTATTTTATTTATTTATATATTTTATGTTTTTTAAATTTATATTTTTTATTTACTCATTTACCATTTGGGGATTTTAAATTTGCACTGTTTTAAGGATCACCCTTACCCAGGGATCCAATTTATATATATATATAAAAAAATTTTTTTTGTATTTGTATAAGAAAACGGGTCTGGCCTCGTTCTTTTTAACTCTAGAATAGAACAAAGTGAGCCTGTGCACTAAAGAGCATACACTCAACATATGAGGACTTGATCTTTCCCTAACCTAACCTAGCCTGTGCCACTACAAACAAAAGAGGGGAACAGACCATATTCTTAGTACACACCTTACATATTTTGTTATCTTTCAATTATTTTACTTTCATTGTTTTAATCTCTATCCTATTTGGTTTTATCACCTTTTATTTATTATTCCATTTTTATCCTTCCCCCCCCCCCTTTTTTTTCCTTACTATTCTTTATTTCTAAGGTTTTTTATTTGTTTTTTTTTTAAATACCCACTCTTTTTCCAGTGCATTTGTGTTCAATGGCAGTCTTCTTGTTCTTGGCTCTCTTCTCTTGCCTGCTGTGGGTCTTGAACCGGGGAGGCTAGGTGTAGGAGACTGTTGTCTATGCCACTACACCACCCAGACTACTGGGAAGTCCTGGTGGAAAATAAGAGAACCAAGGTTTACAAAAACAGTTTTAAACTACATTATCCAGGTAAAGTCATTACCCATAAAGCCACACACTTCCTTCAGACTCACAACCAATAGATAGGCAGTTTTGAGACAGACAGGTATAGTTACCAATTATACAGAACCTCCTTATTTTAGCTCCACCCCTAATTTAACCTAGATCCCACCCCAGAGCTTATTTAAGGATATGGATGGGAACAAAAAGCATATGTCCTCTGAAGAAGCAGGATTCCCTGCGAAACGTTAGGACGTCGAACTCAAAAAGCACCGTGAACTGCACATCAAAAAGATACTGTTGGACGGGGAAAACATTGCCAATTTTTGTGTCCTGTTTTACACAAAAAAAATTTTTTAATGGAGAAAAATCCTTTTTAAACCATTTTGTGAGTACTCACATTTTTAAACCCTTCCTTTTTTTTGGGTTTTTATTCCCCCCTCCTTTTTTTTCGGTTTTATTCCCCCTTCTTTTTGGAGTACAACACCCAAGCCAGAGGGGCCTACAAAACTTCCTGTTTGGTGAACTCCTAGGCTGCTTAGGCCTTCTGGTAAGGAACTGAGTTGTTAATCAGCTACAGGATCCTTGTCCCAAGGATTCTTATCAGCATACTCATGGGGTAAGACCAATGAAGACTTTTCTCCTTTTGTTTTTATCTTTCCTTTCTTTTAACCTTTTTTTTCCTCGAAAGGAGTTTTTTTTACAGGCACAATGATTCCCTTAACAAACAGATTCACAGTGTTGGAGACTTTGGAAACAGATGGGGTGGAACAAACACTACACACAGACCAGCATCTACACAACTCAAAACCCAGGGAATTTTTAGATAGACATTTGAGGAAGTTGTATTTTAAATTCTTACAGGCCACACACCATGAAGACATTGTGACAACAGCTCTACATACGCAAATTTTTCCAAAGGGCATGTCTAAACAAACACACAAACTTACACAGTTTATCAAACCGGCATGCCCCAAGCAACAAACTCTACATAGAATTACGGAAAACACACAAAATTGGATGAAGGCAAATATGCAGATCCTCAAAGACCATTACGTTCAAGTGAAAGCAGAACTACTAAATCGAATCCACAAAATGGAGGAAACAGAATGGCAGATAGCAGTTAAATGGGCCAAAGGTAGATTCAAACACAAATTGAGGGAAGACATAATAGAAAAGGCCCAAACACAAATGGAACAGAATCTAGTGGAAACAGAAAATGGAGGAACTGCATGTTTGCCTATCCAAGTATCAAACAGCTCCTCTAATCCTTCTTCCACTGCCGCCTCTTCTTTTTCTTCTTCGTTGTCTTCTTCAATCTCTTCCTCTTCTTCCTCCAAACAGAGTCCGAGTAAAGACGACACAAACCTTGTGGCAAGTTCTCCACAGATGCATTTGTCGAAAAGCAATGGAACACCTCGGCCTTTAAACAACAACTCCGATAAGACCAAGGTAGTTAGTGTATTAATACATGAAGTTCCTTTGAATACACTTAAGCAGCAAGAACAGAGAGCTAACACTCCATCCACAACTCACAGAACAGCAATCCTAAATAATGTTAGTGTTCTAATAGAACCTACTATTGCTGATTCACAGGGGGAGCCGACCCAGGGGGATAGGAAGCAGGAGAGGAAGGAGGTGATGAATGGGTCTACAGAAAGGAAGACCACGTCCTTGAGAAAAGCCCGATCTGAATCCTCCCTTTCCCTTTCCCCTTCCTCTTTCTCGTTGACTCCCCTGCATGTGGAACATCCGGACAGGGTGGAGCCCCAAATAAAAACCTGTGAAGTGAGGAACCATTGGGTTCCTACTAGACATCCTAACACCACTAGAAAGATTGCAGATTGGACACTGGAAGTAAAGAAACCAGTTTTGTTTATAGGGGACTCCAACCTGTCCAGAATTCCCTATTTTAGTGACGAAAATGTTCAGGTGGATAGTTACCCTGGAGCCAACTTTTTACATATAGCCAAGGTGTTACAAAAATTAACCCCTAACCCAAATACTCAAAAAGTCGTCCTATCATTAGGAATCAACAATAGAGAACAAACATTCGAAAGTACAACAAAAAAACAGTTGCAAGAGCTGTGGAGAATTGCTGCAGTGGTTTTTCCCAATGCCACGATCTACACCCCATTATTAAACTACTCAGATATCCTACCTAGACGACAACAAGAAACTCTAACAAAACTGAACACTCATATACTGGCACATGGTAATCCATTGCAGGAACTTCACCCACTTAGGTTCAAGGTGAACCCGAGGGACCCTATCCACTGGACCACGGAAACGGCTTCGCAAATGTTTACATACTGGTTGGATCAGTTAAACTTTTAGGAATGGTGAAGTGCAATAAAACAGACAACAAAAAGCACACCAACATCATTAACCTATCCAAAACGTTTTGTCTCACAGGTCCGCAGGAGGATTTACTCAGCAAGGGTCTCACCTTCATCCCGACGCCATGCGGTACAGACTTGGGGGAGCTGGGGAGGGATGTCCACGCTTACAATAGACAACTTAAAATTTTAGACCACTTCCAATACACAAAATGTAAAGAACACTTACAGTTTACAGAAAAATCCAGATGGGAACCGAGCACCGAACAGACCAGTTTACCTATAAAGCAGTTGATTAAAAAGAACAGGATGATTATCAATTCTCTTTCAGATTTTTCCAACAATCAAGCAGATAATTTAACCGCCACAGAACGCAGAGCACTCAAAGAATTACAAACCAACAAAGATATAATAATTAAACCGGCAGATAAAGGCTCAGCGATCGTCATAATGGACAAACAACAATACTTACTAGAAGCAAATAGACAATTAAACAATACCAATCATTACACTTTACTTCCACACTCATTACAACAGGAAACACAATCATTGGTAACATCCATTTTACAGGACTTAAAACAGAAAGGCTTCATTAATACTAAACAGTTTAATTACCTTATTGGTCCAAACCCACCAAGGCAGCGGAAATTTTATCTATTGCCCAAAATTCATAAAGACCCACAGGCGTGGACAGTCCCTTCCGAGGTTCCACAGGGACGCCCGATTGTGTCGGATTGTGGGAGTGAGACCTACAATGTGGCACAATACATTGATTATTTCCTCAATCCTGTCTCACAACTTCATCCCAGTTACTTAAAAGATACATATGACTTTACAAACAAAATCAAGAACATGACAATTCCAGACTCGGCCTTCCTATTCACTGTGGATGTGGAAAGCCTTTACACAAATATCAGTACAGAGGCAGGATTGCAGGCAATAACGAAATGTTTTAACAGGTATCCAGATTCAAGCCGGCCAGATGCAGAACTTCTTCAGCTGTTGGAAATAAATTTAACCCGCAATGACTTTGAATTTAACTCTCAATTATATTTACAGGTTCAAGGAACCGCTATGGGGAAGAAATTTGCTCCAGCCTACGCGAACATTTATATGTCTGAGTGGGAAGAAACATTGTTTCCAAAGTGTCCCCACTTACCCGCAGTGTATTATCGATATCTGGATGACATCTTTGGGGTCTGGCACCATGACAGGGAACATTTTGACACCTTTTTGAATTTGGCCAATTCCCATCATAAACACATTAAAGTCAAAGCAACTCTTAATTCGGAGAACATTAACTTTTTAGACACTACAGTTTTTGCCATCCCGACGGAGAATAATTCCAAAACACTACATACTAAAGTGTTTTTCAAACCCACTGATTCCCACTCTCTACTATTTAAAACAAGTTATCATCCTAGACATACTTTCAAGGGGGTAATCAAATCACAAATCATCCGATTTCATAGAATTTGCTCATTTGATCAACATTTCCATGAAGCAACACAAACTCTATTCAAAGCCCTTAGACCCCGAGGGTATTCTAAGAGATTCTTGAGAGCCATTAAAAGAGACACGTTGCAGGATCTCAGAAATAACCCAACACGATTGGTGCCGGAACCCAAGGATGTCATCCCCATAGTCACGACTTTTTCAGAAACATCCAAAATCCTCAACAATAAGCTTAAACAACAATTCCAAAAAACACAAGAACTATACGCACCACTTCGGTCATTCAAACCAATATCAGCTTATAGAAGAAATAAAAATCTACGGGATCTCCTGGTCAGGGCCAGTTTGAAATCAGACCGACGAGTGATTCCTCCTATACTAGCAACACATTTTCAACAGCTCAGGTCAGTGGAGATGGGAAACAAGGGACACCTAGTGCCACAAAGAACAAACCTCAAGACCACGAATATCATTTACATGATCACTTGCACACACTGCCATAAGAGATATATTGGAGAAACTGAATACAGTCTGGAACAAAGGCTGAAACAACACATTTACTCCATTCAACACAGACCACGCAACACACACTTAATATGCCATTTTGCAAGGGTTGGGATACAGAAGCTCAGGATCTCGGGTTTGGAGGCCAATAGGGCATGGAACAGGGAACAGAGAAGAAGAAGAGAAGCATATTGGATAAGTAAACTGCACACAGACCATCCTCATGGCTTCAATACTAGGAGAACATCTTAGACTTGGAGACTTGGAACCAGAGATACCCATATAGAGAGAGGAAATAGGGCTAACCCATTCTTCTTTTTACAGTATTCTCTTCTTTCCCCCGTTGTTTTTCTTTTGTCCTCTGCTCTTTTTCTTTACCTTGTTCTTCTTTTTCTTCTTTTCTTCTTCTTTTCCTATTCTTTTCCTTCTTCTTCTTCTCCTTTCTTTTCTTTGTTCTTTTTTATACCCATTCTGTCACATTTATTGTGAGTAAAAATAGCACTTGATACTGGAGCAATCCGTTGTATAATGGACGTCTCGGTGGAGCGTTTGGTTTTGTTTTGATTTGGTTTGATGATTAAACACAACTTGGGGGATTTGTACAAGTACAAATACACACTTTGTAAATATGGTTTAAAGTATTTATATAGCACTTGTTTTGATTATTAGCACTTTTCACTTGACTCAATTGTTAGCACTTTTACTAGTACTTATAGCACTTTTTCTAGGTTTCAGCACTTCTTCCACTGGGACGGACAATGCCATGGGTTGATCCAGTAAAATAAATTGAATAACTTTTTATAAAACCACAATATTGTGATGCTTTACTTTATTTCCACACAATTTCTCAGCTTTTACCTCAACCTCAACTATCATTCCGCACCTGGGTTGGACCGGAACCTCAACTCCAAAACCTTATTTCGAATCCTAACCTCAACCCCCTAACCCCTAACCCCTAACCCTAACCCCTAACCCCTAACCCCTAACCCTAAACCCTAAACCCTAAACCCTAACCCAAACCCTAACCCTAACCCTAACCCTAACCCCTAACCCTGACCCCCTAACCCTGACCCTGACCCTGACCCTGACCCTAACCCTGACCCTAACCTTCTACCCTGACCCTAACCCTAACCCTAACCTCAACCTTCTACCCTAACCCTAACCCTAACCTCAACCTTCTACCCTGATCCTAACCCCTACCCTGACCCTGACCCTAACCCTAACCCTAACCCTAACCTCAACCTCCTACCCTGACCCTTACCCTAACCTCAGCCTCCTACCATGAACCCTAACCCTAACCTCAACCTCAACCTCCTACCCGGAACCCGAACCCTAACCCTTAACCCTACCTAACCCTAACCCGAACCCCACCCTCCTACCCTGACCCTAATCCTAACCCGAACCCCAACGTCCTACCCTGAACCCCAACCCTAACCCCAACCCCATAACCCTATTTAACCCTAATCCTAACCCGAACCATGACCTTCACTTCAAGCCCAATTCTAACCCTTTTCCCTTCCCCCTCCCTACCCCAACCTCAATCTCCCATCTTGAACCCCAATTCTAACACCTAACCCTAACTGCTAACCCCCTACCCTAACCCCAAGCCTTATTCCTACCCTAACCCTAATCTTCCCCCTTCTCTATCTTGACCCTCTTTTGTTTCCCTGCTCTTCTACTGGAGTGGGTACCCTGGCTCCAAGGATATAAACTTAACTCCCAAATCTGCCCCATGAGATGGATACATCTACAGGTAAATGTGAGCTGTATGTGGACATGGGAGTGTGCAGACATTGAATGGAGCTTTCACCCGGGATCCTGTGCTTGGATCACTCAGCCGGATATGGGGTGTGGATCTGACTTGGGAAAAACTGCACGCCCTATCCGGTCCCTTAGGTTCCTTGTTTTATTTAAATAATGTTGTCTTTCCCCCCCCCCCCTCCATTTTTACTTTCTTTACGGGGACTCCTGGTCCCTTTCCAGGTCACTGTTCCTTTTGAACTTAGTGGGTATTTTTATTTAGCTCTCTCATTTTAACTTTATTGATTTTATTTTCTTAATCATATTTTAAAAAAGCATCCTTTCTTTTTATTTTATTTATTTATATATTTTATGTTTTTTAAATTTATATTTTTTATTTACTCATTTACCATTTGGGGATTTTAAATTTGCACTGTTTTAAGGATCACCCTTACCCAGGGATCCAATTTATATATATATATAAAAAATTTTTTTTTGTATTTGTATAAGAAAATGGGTCTGGCCTCGTTCTTTTTAACTCTAGAATAGAACAAAGTGAGCCTGTGCACTAAAGAGCATACACTCAACATATGAGGACTTGATCTTTCCCTAACCTGACCCTGACCCTGACCCTGACCCTGACCCTGACCCTGGCCCTGACCCTGACCCTGACCCTAACCCTAACCCCTAACCCTAACCCTAACCCTAACCCCTAACCCTAACCTCTACAAACGTCTACAGACCCAATCAAACCTCTACAAACCTCTACAGACCCTATCAAACCTCTACAGACCCTATCAAACCTCTACAAACCTCTAGAGACACTATAAAAACTCTACAGACCGTATCAAACCTCTACAGACCCTATCAAACCTCTACAAAGCACTACAGACCCTATCACACCTCTACAGACTGTATGAAACCTCGACACACTTTATCAAACCTCTACAAATCTCTACAGAGCCTATCAAACCTCTACAGACCCTATCAAACCTATACAGACCTCTACAGACTGTATCAAACCTCTACACACCCTATCAAACGTCTAAAACCCTCTACAGACCTTAGCAAACCTCTACAAAACTCTACAGACCCAATCAAAACATTACATACCCTAGCAAACCTCTACAAACCTCTACAGACCCTATAAAACCTCTACACACCCTATGAAACCTCTACACACCCTATCAAACCTCTACAAACCTCTACAGACCCTATCAAACCTCTACACACCCTATCAAACCTCTACAAACCTCTACAGACCCTATCAAACCTCTACAGAAGATATCAAACCACTACAGATCCTATCAAACTTCTACAGACCCTAACAAACCTGTACAGACCCTATAAAAACTCTACAGACCCTATCAAACCTCTACAAACTTCTACAGACCCTATCAAACCTCTACAGACCCTATAAAACCTCTACAAACCTCTACAGAACCTTTCAAACCTCTACAGATCCTATCAAACCTCTACACACCCAATCAAACCTCGACAGACCCTATCAAACCTCTACAGACGCGATCAAACCTGTACAGACCCTAGCAAACCTCTACAAACCTCTACACACCCTATCAAACCTGTACAGACCCTATCAAACGTCTACAAACCTCTACACACACTAGCAAAACTCTACAGACCCTATTAATCTTCTACAAACCTCTACACACCCTATCAAACCTCTGTAATCCTCTAGACACCCTATCAAACCTCTACAGACACTATTAAACCTCAACAAACCTCTACAGACCATATCAAACCTCTACATACTTTATAAAACCTCTACAGACCCTATCAAACCTCTACAGACCCTATCAAACCTCTACAAACCTCTACAAACCTCTAGAGACACTATAAAAACTCTACAGACCGTATCAAACCTCTACAGACCCTATCAAACCTCTACAAAGCTCTACAGACCCTATCACACCTCTACAGACCGTATGAAACCTATACAGACCTCTACAGACTGTATCAAACCTCTACACACCCTATCAAACGTCTAAAACCCTCTACAGAACTTAGCAAACCTCTACAAACTCTACAGACCCAATCAAAACATTACATACCCTAGCAAACCTCTACAAACCTCTACAGACCCTATCAAACCTCTACACACCCTATCAAACCTCTACACACCCTATCAAACCTCTACAAACCTCTACAGACCCTATCAAACCTCTACAGAAGATATCAAACCACTACAGATCCTATTAAACTTTTACAGACCCTAACAAACCTGTACAGACCATACAAAACCTCTACAGACCCTATCAAACCTCTACAAACTTCTACAAACCCTATCAAACCTCTACAGACCCTATCAAACCTCTACAAACCTCTACAGAACCTATCAAACCTCTACACACCCTATCAAACCTCTACAGACGCGATCAAACCTGTACAGACCCTAGCAACCCTCTACAAACCTCTACACACCCTATGAAACCTGTACAGACCCTATCAAACCTCTACAAACCTCTACACACACTAGCAAAACTCTACAGACCCTATTAATCTTCTACAAACCTCTACACACCCTATCAAACTTCTGTAATCCTCTAGACACCCTATCAAACCTCTACAGACACTATTAAACCTCAACAAACCTCTACAGACCCTATCAAACCTCTACATACTTTATCAAACCTCTACAGACCCTATCAAACCTCTACAGACCCAATCAAACCTCTACAAACCTCTACAAACCTCTAGAGACACTATAAAAACTCTACAGACCGTATCAAACCTCTACAGACCCTATAAAACCTCTACAAAGCTCTACAGACCCTATCACACCTCTACAGACCGTATGAAACCTCGACACACTTTATCAAACCTCTACAAATCTCTACAGAGCCTATCAAACCTCTACAGACCCTATCAAACCTATACAGACCTCTACAGACTGTATCAAACCTCTACACACCCTATCAAACGTCTAAAACCCTCTACAGACCTTAGCAAACCTCTACAAAACTCTACAGACCCAATCAAAACATTACATACCATAGCAAACCTCTACAAACCTCTACAGACCCTATAAAACCTCTACACACCCTATCAAACCTCTACACACCCTATCAAACCTCTACAAACCTCTACAGACCCTATCAAACCTCTACAGAAGATATCAAACCACTACAGATCCTATCAAACTTCTACAGACCCTAACAAACCTGTACAGACCCTATAAAAACTCTACAGACCCTATCAAACCTCTACAAACCTCTACAGACCCTATCAAACCTCTACAGATCCTATCAAACCTCTACACACCCAATCAAACCTCTACAGACCCAATCAAATATCTACAGATGCTAGCAAACCTCTACAAACCTCTACAGACCCTATAAAAACGTCTACAGACCTTAGCAAACCTCTACAAACTTCTACAGACCCTATCAAACCTCTACAGACCCTATAAAACCTCTACAAACCTCTACAGATCCTATCAAACCTCTACACACCCAATCAAACCTCTACAGACCCTATCAAATCTCTACAGACACTAGCAAACCTCTACAAACCTCTACACACCCTATCAGAACTCTACAGACCCTAGCAAACGTCTACAAACCTCTACAGACCCTATCAAACCTCTACACACCCTATCAAACCTCTACAGACCCTATCAAACCTCTACAAACCTCTACAGACCCTATCAAACATCTACAGAAGCTATCAAACCACTACAGATCCTATCAAACCTCGACAGACCCTATCAAACCTGTAAAGACCCTATAAAACCTCTACAGACCCTATCAAACCTCTACAAACTTCTACAAACCCTATCAAACCTCTACACACCCTATCAAACCTCTACAGACCGTATCAAACCTCTACAAACCTCAACAGACCCTATCAAACCTCTACAGACCCTATCAAACCTCTACAAACCTCTACACACACTTGCAAATGTCTACAGACCCTATTAATCTTCTACAAACCTCTACAGACCCTATCAAACCTCTGTAATCCTCTAGACACCCTATCAAACCTCTACAAACCTCTACAGACCCTATCAAACATCTACAGACCCTATCAAACCTTTACAAACGTCTACAGATACTATCAAACCTCTACAGACCCTATCAAACCTCTAGAGACCCTATCAAAACTCTACAAACCTCTACAGACCCTATTAAAACTCTACAAACCCTGTCAAACCTCTACAACCCTCGACAGACCTTATCAATCCTCTACAGACCCGATCAAACCTTTACAGAGAATTTCAAACCTCTGCACACCCTATCAAACATCTACAAAACTCGACAGACCCTATAAAAACTCGACATACCCTATCAAACCTCTACGGACCCTATCAAACTTCTACAGACACTATCAAACCTCTACAGACCCTATCAAACTTCTACAGACCCTATCAAACCTCTAAAAACATCTACAGACCCTATCAAACCTCTACAGACCCTATCAAAACTTTAAAAAACCTCTACAGACCTTATCAATTCTCTATAGACCCTAACAAACCTCTACAGACCCTATCAAACCTCTACAGAGAATTTCAAACATCTACAAACCTCTACAGACACTAGCAATCACTAGCTAACCTAAACCCTAACCTCTAAAAACCTCTACACACCCTATAAAAACTCTACAGACCCTATCAAATCTCTACAGACCATATCAAACCTCTACACACCCTATCAAACCTCTACAAACCTCTACAGACCATATCAAACCTCTACAGACCATATCAAAACTCTACAGACCTTAAAAAAACTCTACTGACACTATCAAACCTCTACAAAACTCTACAGACAATATCAAACCTCTACAAACCTCTACAGAAGCTATCAAACTCCTACAGACCCTATAAAACTTCTACAGACACTAACAATCCTCTACAGACCCTATCAAACATTTACAAACCCTATCAAACCTCTACAAACCTCTACAGTTCCTACAAATCTTTACAAACCTCTACACACCCTAACAAACCTCTACACACCCTATCAAACATCTAGAAACCTCTACAGACCCTATCAAAACTCTACAGACCCTAGCAAACAACTACAAACCTCTACAGACCCTAACAAAACTCTACAGACCCTATCAAACCTCTACAAACCTCTAAATACGCTATCAAACCTCTACAGGCCCTGTAAAACCTCTACAAACCTCTACAGACCCTATCAAACCTCTACAAACCTCTACAGACCCTATCAAACCTCTACAAACCCTATCAAACCTCTACAAAGCTCTACACACCCTAACAAACTTCTACAGACCCTATCAAACCTCTACAGACACTATCAAACTCCTACAGACCCTATCAAACCTCAACAAACCTCTACAGACCCTATAAAAACTCTACAGTCCCTATCAAACCTCTACAGACCCTATCAAACATCTACAAACCTCTACAGACCCTATAAAAACTATACAGACCCTATCAAACCTCTACAAACCTCAACAGACCCTATCAAACCTCTACAGACCCTATCAAACCTCTACACACCCTATCAAACATCTACAAACCTCTAAAGACCCTATAAAAACTCTACAGACCCTATCAAACCTATACAGAACCTATCAAACATCTACAAAGGATTTCAAACCTCTACACACCCTATAAAACATCTACAAACGTCTACAGACCCTATCAAAACTCTACAAACCTCTACAGACCCTATTAAAACTCTACAAACCCTGTCAAACCTCTACAACCCTCGACAGACCTTATCAATCCTCTACAGACCCGATCAAACCTTTACAGAGAATTTCAAACCTCTGCACACCCTATCAAACATCTACAAAACTCGACAGACCCTATAAAAACTCGACATACCCTATCAAACCTCTACGGACCCTATCAAACTTCTACAGACACTATCAAACCTCTACAGACCCTATCAAACTTCTACAGACCCTATCAAACCTCTAAAAACATCTACAGACCCTATCAAACCTCTACAGACCCTATCAAAACTTTAAAAAACCTCTACAGACCTTATCAATTCTCTATAGACCCTAACAAACCTCTACAGACCCTATCAAACCTCTACAGAGAATTTCAAACATCTACAAACCTCTACAGACACTAGCAATCACTAGCTAACCTAAACCCTAACCTCTAAAAACCTCTACACACCCTATAAAAACTCTACAGACCCTATCAAATCTCTACAGACCATATCAAACCTCTACACACCCTATCAAACCTCTACAAACCTCTACAGACCATATCAAACCTCTACAGACCATATCAAACCTCTACAGACCATATCAAAACTCTACAGACCTTAAAAAAACTCTACTGACACTATCAAACCTCTACAAAACTCTACAGACAATATCAAACCTCTACAAACCTCTACAGAAGCTATCAAACTCCTACAGACCCTATAAAACTTCTACAGACACTAACAATCCTCTACAGACCCTATCAAACATTTACAAACCCTATCAAACCTCTACAAACCTCTACAGTTCCTACAAATCTTTACAAACCTCTACACACCCTAACAAACCTCTACACACCCTATCAAACATCTAGAAACCTCTACAGACCCTATCAAAACTCTACAGACCCTAGCAAACAACTACAAACCTCTACAGACCCTAACAAAACTCTACAGACCCTATCAAACCTCTACAAACCTCTAAATACGCTATCAAACCTCTACAGGCCCTGTAAAACCTCTACAAACCTCTACAGACCCTATCAAACCTCTACAAACCTCTACAGACCCTATCAAACCTCTACAAACCCTATCAAACCTCTACAAAGCTCTACACACCCCTAACAAACTTCTACAGACCCTATCAAACCTCTACAGACACTATCAAACTCCTACAGACCCTATCAAACCTCAACAAACCTCTACAGACCCTATAAAAACTCTACAGTCCCTATCAAACCTCTACAGACCCTATCAAACATCTACAAACCTCTACAGACCCTATAAAAACTATACAGACCCTATCAAACCTCTACAAACCTCAACAGACCCTATCAACCTCTACAGACCCTATCAAACCTCTACACACCCCTATCAAACATCTACAAACCTCTAAAGACCCTATAAAAACTCTACAGACCCTATCAAACCTCTACAGAACCTATCAAACATCTACAAAGGATTTCAAACCTCTACACACCCTATAAAACATCTACAAACGTCTACAGACCCTATCAAACCTCTACAAACCTCTACAGACCATATCAAACCTCTACAAACCTCTACAGAACCTATAAAACCTTTACAAACCTCTACAGACCATATCAAAACTCTACAGACCCTAAAAAAAACTCTACAGAGCTTGTCAAACCTCTACAAACCTCTACAGACCCTATCAAAACTCTACAGACCCTATGAAAAACTCTACAGACCCTATCAAACCTCTACAAAACTCTACAGACCATATCAAACCTCTACAAACCTCTACAGACCCTATCAAACCTCTACAGACCCTATCAAACCTCTACAGACACTATAACTCCTCTACAGACCGTATCAAACATCTACAGGCGCTATCAAACCTCTAAACACCCGATCAAACATCTACAGACCTCTACAGACCCTATAAAAACTCTGCAGACCCTATCAAACATCTACAAACCTCTACAAACCATACAAATCTTTACAAACCTCTACACACCCTATCAAACCTCTACACACCCTATCAAACATCTAGAAACCTCTACAGACCCTATCAAAACTCTACAGAACCTAGCAAACCACTACAAAACTCTATAGACCCTAACAAAACTCTACAGACCCTATCAAACCTCTACAAACCTCTACAGACCCTATCAAACCTCTACAAACCTCTACAGACCCTATCAAACCTCTAGAGACCCTATCAAACCTCTACAAACCTCTACATACCCAATCAAACATCTACAAACATCTAAATACCCTATCGAACCTCTACAGACCCGATCAAACCTCTACAAACCTCTACAGACCCTATCAAACCTTTACAGACCGTATGAAACCTCTACAAAGCTGTACAGACCCTATCAAACCTCTACAGACCCTATCAAAACTCTACAGAACCTAGCAAACCACTACAAAACTCTATAGACCCTAACAAAACTCTACAGACCCTATCAAACCTCTACAAACCTCTACAGACCCTATCAAACCTCTACAAACCTCTACAGACCCTATCAAACCTCTACAAACCCTATCAAACCTCTACAAAGCTCTACACACCCTAACAAACTTCTACAGACCCTATCAAACCTCTACAGACACTATCAAACTCCTACAGACCCTATCAAACCTCAACAAACCTCTACAGACCCTATAAAAACTCTACAGTCCCTATCAAACCTCTACAGACCCTATCAAACATCTACAAACCTCTACAGACCCTATAAAAACTATACAGACCCTATCAAACCTCTACAAACCTCAACAGACCCTATCAAACCTCTACAGACCCTATCAAACCTCTACACACCCTATCAAACATCTACAAACCTCTAAAGACCCTATAAAAACTCTACAGACCCTATCAAACCTCTACAGAACCTATCAAACATCTACAAAGGATTTCAAACCTCTACACACCCTATAAAACATCTACAAACGTCTACAGACCCTATCAAACCTCTACAAACCTCTACAGACCATATCAAACCTCTCCAAACCTCTACAGAACCTATAAAACCTTTACAAACCTCTACAGACCATATCAAAACTCTACAGACCCTAAAAAAAACTCTACAGAGCTTGTCAAACCTCTACAAACCTCTACAGACCCTATCAAAACTCTACAGACCCTATGAAAACTCTACAGACCCTATCAAACCTCTACAAAACTCTACAGACCATATCAAACCTCTACAAACCTCTACAGACCCTATCAAACCTCTACAGACCCTATCAAACCTCTACAGACACTATAACTCCTCTACAGACCGTATCAAACATCTACAGGCGCTATCAAACCTCTAAACACCCGATCAAACATCTACAGACCTCTACAGACCCTATAAAAACTCTGCAGACCCTATCAAACATCTACAAACCTCTACAAACCATACAAATCTTTACAAACCTCTACACACCCTATCAAACCTCTACACACCCTATCAAACATCTAGAAACCTCAACAGACCCTATCAAAACTCTACAGAACCTAGCAAACCACTACAAAACTCTATAGACCCTAACAAAACTCTACAGACCCTATCAAACCTCTACAAACCTCTACAGACCCTATCAAACCTCTACAAACCTCTACAGACCCTATCAAACCTCTAGAGACCCTATCAAACCTCTACAAACCTCTACATACCCAATCAAACATCTACAAACATCTAAATACCCTATCGAACCTCTACAGACCCGATCAAACCTCTACAAACCTCTACAGACCCTATCAAACCTTTACAGACCGTATGAAACCTCTACAAAGCTGTACAGACCCTATCAAACCTCTACAGACCCTATCAAACCTCTACAGACCCTATCAAACTCCTACAGACCCTATCAAACATCTACAAACCTCTACAGACCCTATTAAAACTCTACAGACCCTATCAAACCTCTACAAACCTCTACAGACCCTATCAAACCTCTACACACCCTATCAAACATCTACAAACCTCTAAAGACCCTATAAAAACTCTACAGACCATATCAAACCTCTACAAACCTCTACAGACCCTATCAAAACTCTACAGACCATATCAAACCTCTACAGACCCTATCAAACCTCTACACACCCTATCAGACCTCTACAAACCTCTACAGACCCTATCAAAACTCTATAGACCCTATCAAAACACTAGAAACCTCTACAGACCCTATCAAACATCTACAAACCTGTACAGACCCTATCAAACCTCTACAGGCCCTATCAAACCTCTACAAACCTGTAGATAACATATCAAACCTCTACAGACCTTATAAAAACTCTACAGACCCTATAAAACGTCTACAAACCTCTACCGACCCTATCAAACCTCTACAGACGCTATCAAAACTCTACAAACCTCTACAAACCCTATCAAAATTATACAGACCCTGTCAAACCTCTACAACCCTCGACAGACCTTATCAATACTCTACAGACCCTATCAAACCTCTACAGAACCTATCAAACATCTACAAAGGATTTCAAACCTCTACACACCCTATAAAACATCTACAAACGTCTACAGACCCTATCAAACCTCTACAAACCTCTACAGACCCTATCAAACCTCTACAGACCCTATCAAACCTCTACAAACCTCTACAGACCAGATCAAACCTCAACAAACCTCTACAGACCCTATCAAACTTCTAAGACCCTATCAAACCTCTACAGACACTATCAATCCTCTAGAGACCCTATCAAACATTTACAGACCCTATCAAACCTCTAAACACCCTATCAAACATCTACAAACCTCTACAGACCCTATAAAAACTCTACAGACCCTATCAAACATCTACAAACCTCTACAGTTCCTACAAATCTTTACAAACCTCTACACACCCTATCAAACCTCTACACACCCTATCAAACATCTAGAAACCTCTACAGACCCTATCAAAACTCTACAGACCCTAGCAAACAACTACAAACCTCTACAGAACTTAACAAAACTCTACAGACCCTATCAAACCTCTACAAACCTCTAAATACGCTATCAAACCTCTACAGACCCTATCAAACCTCTACAAACCTCTACAGACACTATTAAACCTCAACACAGATCTACAGACCCTATCAAACCTCTACAAACCCTATCAAACCTCTACAAAGCTGTACAGACCCTTTCCAACCTCTACAGACCCTATCAAACCTCTACAGACCCTATCAAACTCCTACAGACCCTATCAAACCTCTACAAACCTCTACAGACCCTATAAAAACTCTACAGTCCCTATCAAAACTCTACAGACCCTATCAAACATCTACAAACCTCTACAGACCCTATAAAAACTATACAGACCCTATCAAACCTCTACAAACCTCAACAGACGCTATCAAACCTCTGCAGACCCCTATCAAACCTCTACACACCCTATCAAACATCTACAAACCTCTAAAGACCCTATAAAAACTCTACAGACCCTATCAAACCTCTACAGACCATATCAAACCTCAACAGACCATATCAAACCTCTACAGACCATATCAAACCTCTACAAACCTCTACAGAACCTATCAAACCTTTACAAACCTCTACAGACCATATCAAAACTCTACAGACCCTAAAAAAAACTCTAGAGAGCTTATCAAACCTCTACAAACCTCTACAGACCCTATTAAAACTCTACAGACCCTATGAAAACTCTACAGACCCTATCAAACCTCTACAAAAGTCTACAGACCATATCAAACCTCTACAAACCTCTACAGACCCTATCAAACCTCTACAGACCCTATCAAACCTCTACAGACACTATAAATCCTCTACAGACCGTATCAAACATCTACAGACGCTATCAAACCTCTAAAAACCCGATCAAACATCTACAGACCTCTACAGACCCTGACTAAACTCTACAGACACTATCAAACCTCTACAAACCTCTACAGACCCTATCAAACCTCTAGAGACCCTATCAAACCTCTACAAACCTCTACATACCCAATCAAACATCTACAAACCTCTAAATACCCTATCGAACCTCTAAAGACCCTATCAAACCTCTACAGACCCTATCAAACCTCTACAGACCCTATCAAACCTCTACAAAGCTGTACAGACCCTATCAAACCTCTAGAGACCCTATCAAACCTCTACAGACAATATCAAACTCCTACAGACCCTATCAAACCTCTACAAACCTCTACAGACCCTATAAAAACTCTACAGTTCCTATCAAACCTCTACAGACCCTATCAAACATCTACAGACCGTATGAAACCTCTACAAAGCTGTACAGACCCTATCAAACCTCTACAGACCCTATAAAACCTCTACAGACCCTATCAAACTCCTACAGACCCTATAAAACCTCTACAAACCTCTACAGACCCTACAAAAACTCTACAGACCCTATCAAACCTCTACAGACCCTATCAAACCTCTACAGACCCTATCAAACCTCTACAGACACTATCAAACTCCTACAGACCCTATCAAACCTCTACAAACCTCTACAGACCCTATCAAACCTCTACAATCCCTATTAAACCTCTACAGACCCTATCAAAAATCTACAACCCTCTACAGACCCTATAAAAACTCTACAGACTCTATCAAACCTCTACAAACCTCAACAGACCCTATCAAACATCTACAGACCCTATCAAACCTCTACAGACACTATAAATCCTCTACAGACCGTATCAAACATCTACAGACGCTATCAAACCTCTAAACACCCGATCAAACATCTACAGACCTCTACAGACCCTGACAAAACTCTACAGACACTATCAAACCTCTACAAACCTCTACAGACCCTATCAAACCTCTAGAGACCCTATCAAACCTCTACAAACCTCTACATACCCAATCAAACATCTACAAACCTCTAAATACCCTATCGAACCTCTAAAGACCCTATCAAACCTCTACAAACCTCTACAGACCCTATCAAACCTCTACAGACCCTATCAAACCTCTACAAAGCTGTACAGACCCTATCAAACCTCTAGAGACCCTATCAAACCTCTACAGACAATATCAAACTCCTACAGACCCTATCAAACCTCTACAAACCTCTACAGACCCTATAAAAACTCTACAGTTCCTATCAAACCTCTACAGACCCTATCAAACATCTACAGACCGTATGAAACCTCTACAAAGCTGTACAGACCCTATCAAACCTCTACAGACCCTATAAAACCTCTACAGACCCTATCAAACTCCTACAGACCCTATAAAACCTCTACAAACCTCTACAGACCCTACAAAAACTCTACAGACCCCTATCAAACCTCTACAGACCCTATCAAACCTCTACAGACACTATCAAACTCCTACAGACCCTATCAAACCTCTACAAACCTCTACAGACCCTATCAAACCTCTACAATCCCTATTAAACCTCTACAGACCCTATCAAACATCTACAACCCTCTACAGACCCTATAAAAACTCTACAGACTCTATCAAACCTCTACAAACCTCAACAGACCCTATCAAACCTCTACAGACCCTATCAAACCTCTACACACCCTATCAAACATCTACAAACCTCTAAAGACCCTATAAAAACTCTACAGACCATATCAAACCTCTACAAACCTCTACAGACTCTATCAAAACTCTACAGACCCTATCAAACCTCTACAGACCCTATCAAACCTCTACACACCCTATCAGACCTCTACAAACCTCTACAGACCCTATCTAAACTCTATAGACCCTATCAAAACACTACAAACCTCTACAGACCCTATCAAACATCTACAAACCTGTACAGACCCTATCAAACCTCTACAGGCCCTATCAAACCTCTACAAACCTGTAGATAACATATCAAACCTGTACAGACCCTATAAAACCTCTACAGACCCTATCAAACCTCTACAAACCTCTACAGACCCTATCAAACCTCTACAGACGCTATCAAAACTCTACAAACCTCTACAAACCCTATCAAAATTATACAGACCCTGTCAAACCTCTACAACCCTCGACAGACCTTATCAATACTCTACAGACCCTATCAAACCCTATCAGACCCTATCAAACATCTACAAAGGATTTCAAACCTCTACACACCCTATCAAACATCTACAAAACTCTACAGACCCTATCAAAACTCTACAGAACCTACCAAACGTCTACAGACCCTATCAAACCTCTACAAACCTATACAGACCCTATCAAACCTCTACAGACCCTATCAAACCTCTACAGACCCTATCAAACCTCTACAAACCTCTACAGACCAGATCAAAACTCAACAAACCTCTAAAGACCCTATCAACCTTCTACAAAACTCTACAGACACTATCAAACCTCTACAGACCCTATAAAACCTCTACAAACCTCTACAGACCCTATCAAACCTCTACAGACCCTATCAAACATCTACAGACCTTATCAAACCTCTAAACACCCTATCAAACATCTACAAACCTCTACAGACCCTACAAAAACTCTACAGACCCTATCAAACCTCTACAGACCCTATCAAACCTCTACAGACACTATCAAACTCCTACAGACCCTATCAAACCTCTACAAACCTCTACAGACCCTATCAAACCTCTACAATCCCTATTAAACCTCTACAGACCCTATCAAACATCTACAACCCTCTACAGACCCTATAAAAACTCTACAGACTCTATCAAACCTCTACAAACCTCAACAGACCCTATCAAACCTCTACAGACCCTATCAAACCTCTACACACCCTATCAAACATCTACAAACCTCTAAAGACCCTATAAAAACTCTACAGACCATATCAAACCTCTACAAACCTCTACAGACTCTATCAAAACTCTACAGACCCTATCAAACCTCTACAGACCCTATCAAACCTCTACACACCCTATCAGACCTCTACAAACCTCTACAGACCCTATCTAAACTCTATAGACCCTATCAAAACACTACAAACCTCTACAGACCCTATCAAACATCTACAAACCTGTACAGACCCTATCAAACCTCTACAGGCCCTATCAAACCTCTACAAACCTGTAGATAACATATCAAACCTGTACAGACCCTATAAAACCTCTACAGACCCTATCAAACCTCTACAAACCTCTACAGACCCTATCAAACCTCTACAGACGCTATCAAAACTCTACAAACCTCTACAAACCCTATCAAAATTATACAGACCCTGTCAAACCTCTACAACCCTCGACAGACCTTATCAATACTCTACAGACCCTATCAAACCCTATCAGACCCTATCAAACATCTACAAAGGATTTCAAACCTCTACACACCCTATCAAACATCTACAAAACTCTACAGACCCTATCAAAACTCTACAGAACCTACCAAACGTCTACAGACCCTATCAAACCTCTACAAACCTATACAGACCCTATCAAACCTCTACAGACCCTATCAAACCTCTACAGACCCTATCAAACCTCTACAAACCTCTACAGACCAGATCAAAACTCAACAAACCTCTAAAGACCCTATCAACCTTCTACAAAACTCTACAGACACTATCAAACCTCTACAGACCCTATAAAACCTCTACAAACCTCTACAGACCCTATCAAACCTCTACAGA
Source organism: Pangasianodon hypophthalmus (assembly GCF_027358585.1). Classification (NCBI taxonomy): domain Eukaryota; kingdom Metazoa; phylum Chordata; class Actinopteri; order Siluriformes; family Pangasiidae; genus Pangasianodon; species Pangasianodon hypophthalmus. The sequence continues at coordinate 21,390,905 of NC_069730.1, read as the reverse complement.
CCCTATCAAACATCTACAGACCTTATCAAACCTCTAAACACCCTATCAAACATCTACAAACCTCTAAAGAGCCTATAAAAACTCTACAGACCCTATCAAACCTCTACAAAGCTCTACAGACCCTACAAACCTTTACAAACCTCTACACACCCTATCAAACTTCTACACACCCTATCAAACAACTAGAAACCTCTACAGACCCTATAAAAACTCTACAGACCCTAGCATACCACTACAACCCTCTACAGACCCTATCAAAACTCTACAGACCCTATCAAACCTCTACAGACCCTATTAAACCTCTACAAACCTCTACAGACCGTACAAAAACTCTACAGACCCTATGAAACCTCTACAAAGCTCTACAGACCCTCTCAAACCTCTTCAGACCCTATCAAACCTCTACAGATCGTATCAAACCTCTACAGACACTATCAAACTCCTTCAGACCCTATCAAAACTCTCCAAACCTCTACAGACCGTACAAAAACTCTACAGACCCTATCTAAGATCTCCAGACACTATCAAACCTCTACAAACCTCTACAGAACATATCAAACCTCTACAGACCTTATCAAACCTCTACACACCCTATCAAACATCTACAAACCTCTACAGACCCTATAAAAACTCTACAGATCATATTAAACCTCTACAAACCTCTACGGACCCTATCAATCCTCTACAGACCCTTTCAAACCTATACACACCCTGTCAAACATCTACAAACCTCTAAAAACCCGATAAAAACCCTATAGACCCTATCAAAACTATACAGAAACTATCAAACCTCTACAGACCCTATCAAACCTCTACAAACCTCTACAGACCCTATCAAACCTCAACAAACCTCTAAAGACCCTATCAACCCTCTACAGACCCTATCAAACCTTTACAAACCTCTACAGAGACTATCAAACCTCTACAGACCCTACGAAACCTCTACAAAGCTCTACAGACCCTATCAAACCTCTACAGACCCTATCAAACCTCTACAGACCCTATGAAACATCTACAGACCTTATCAAATCTCTAAACACCCTATCAAACATCTACAAGCCTCTAAAGAGCCTATGAAAACTCTCCAGACCCTATCAAACCTCTACAAAGCTCTACAGACCCTATCAAACCTTTACAAACCTCTACACACCCTATCAAACCTCTACACACGCTATCAAACAACTACAAACCTCTACAGACCCTAGCATACCACTACAAACCTCTACAGACCCTATCAAAACTCTACAGACCCTAGCAAACCACTACAAACCTCTACAGACCCTAACAAAACACTACAGACCCTATCAAACCTCTACAGACCCTATCAAACCTCTACAGACCCTATCAAACCTCTACAAACGTCTACATACCATAACAAACCTCTACAAACCTCTACAGACCCTATGAAACCTCTACACACCCTATGAAACCTCTACAAAGCTCTACAGACCCTCTCAAACCTCTACAGACCCTATCAAATCTGTACAGACCCTATCGAAACTCTTCAAAGCTGTACAGAACCTAACAAACCTCTACAGACCCTATCAAACCTCTACAGACACTATCAAACTCCTACAGACCCTATCAAACCTCTACAGACCCTATAAAAACTCTACAGACCCTATCAAACATCTACAAACCTCTACAGACCCTATAAAAACACTACAGACCCTATCAAACCTCTACAAACCTCTACAGACCCTATCAAAACTCTACTGACACTATCAAACCTCTACAGACCCTATCAAACCTCTACAGACACTATCAAACTCCTACAGACCCTATCAAACCTCTACAAACCTCTACAGACCCTATAAAAACTCTACAGTCCCTATCAAACCTCTACAGACCCTATCAAACATCTACAAACCTCTACAGACCCTATAAAAACACTACAGACCCTATCAAACCTCTACAAACCTCTACAGACCCTATCAAAACTCTACTGACACTATCAAACCTCTACAGAACATATCAAACCTCTACAGACCCTATCAAACATCTACAAACCTGTACAGACCCTATCAACCCTCTACAAACCTCTACAGACCCTATCAAACCTCTCAGACCCTATCAAACCTCTACAGACCCTGTCAAACCTCTACAAACCTCTACAGACCCTATAAAAACGCTACAGACCCTATCAAACCTCTACAAACCTCTACAGACGCTATAAAAACTCTACAGACCCACTCAAAGCTCTACAAACCTCTACAGACCCTATTAAACCTCTACAGACCCTATCAAACCTATACTGACTGTATCAAACCTCTAGAAACCTCTACAGACCCTATCAAACCTCTACAGACCATATCAAACCTCTACACACCCTATCAAACCTCTACAAACCTCTACAGACCCTATCAAACCTCTACAAACCTCTACAGACCGTATCAAAACTCTACAGACCCTAAAACAAAACTCTACAGAGCCTATCAAACCTCTACAAACCTCTACAGACCGTATCAAACCTCTACAGACACTATAAAAACTCTACAGACCCTATCAAACCTCTACAAAACTCTACAGACCATATCAAACCTCTACAAACCTCTAAAGACCCTATTGAACCTCTACAGACCCTATCAAACCTCTACAGACACTATCAATCCTCTACAGACCCTATCAAAAATCTACAGACCCTATCAAACCTCTAAACACCGTATCAAACATCTACAAACCTCTACAGACCCTATAAAAACTCTACAGACCCAATAAAAATCTCTACACATCCTATCAAACCTCTACAGACCCTATCAAACCTCTACAAACCTCTACAGACCCTATAAAAATGCTACAGACCCTATCAAACCTCTACAAACCTCTACAGACGCTATAAAAACTCTACAGACCCACTCAAAGCTCTACAAACCTCTACAGACCCTATTAAACCTCTACAAACCTCTACAGACCGTATCAAAACTCTACAGACCCTAAAAAAAAGTCTACAGAGCCTATCAAACCTCTACAAACCTCTACAGACCGTATCAAAACTCTACAGACCCTATAAAAACTCTACAGACCCTATCAAACCTCTACAAAACTCTACAGACCATATCAAACCTCTACAAACCTCTAAAGACCCTATTGAACCTCTACAGACCCTATCAAACCTCTACAGACACTATCAATCCTCTACAGACCCTATCAAAAATCTACAGACCCTATCAAACCTCTAAACACCCTATCAAACATCTACAAACCTCTACAGACCCTATAAAAACTCTACAGACCCAATAAAAATCTCTACACATCCTATCAAACCTCTACAGACCCTATCAAACCTCTACAAACCTCTACAGACCCTATAAAAACGCTACAGACCCTATCAAACCTCTACAAACCTCTACAGACGCTATAAAAACTCTACAGACCCACTCAAAGCTCTACAAACCTCTACAGACCCTATTAAACCTCTACAGACCCTATCAAACCTATACTGACTGTATCAAACCTCTATAAACCTCTACAGACCCTATCAAACCTCTACAGACCCTAGCAAACCTCTACACACCCTATCAAACATCTACAAACCTCTACAGACCCTATAAAAACTCTACAGACCCTATCAAACCTCTACAAACCTCTACAGACCCTATCAATCCTCTACAGACCCTAGCAAACCTCTACACACCCTATCAAACCTCTACAAACCTCTACAGACCCTATCAAACCTCTACAAACCTCTACAGACCCGATCAAACCTCTACAGACGCTATCAAACCTCTAAAGACCCTATCAAACCTCTCCAAACATCTAAAGACCCTATGAAACCTCTACAGACCCTATAAAAACGCTACAGACCCTATCAAACCTCTACAAACCTCAACAGACCGTATCAAAACTCTACAGACCCTATCAAAACTCTACAGACCCTATCAAACCTCTACAAACCTCTACAGACCCTATGAAACCTCTACACACCCTATCAAACCTCTTCAAACCTCTACAGACCCTACAAACCTCTACAAACCTCTGCAGACCATATCAAACCTCTATAGACCATATCAAACCTCTACAAACCTCTAGAGACCCTATAAAACCTCTACAGACCCTATCAAACCTCTACACACCCTATCAAACCTCTACAAACCTCTACAGACCCTATCAAACCTCTACAAACCCTATCAAACCTCTACACACCCTATCAAACCTCTACAGACCCTATAAAAATCTCTACAGATCCTATAAAACCTCTACAAACCTCTACAGACACTATCAAACCTCTACAGACCCTATCAAACCTCTACACAGCCTATCAAACCTCTACAAACCTCTACACACCCTATCAAACCTCTACAAACTTCTACAGACCCTATCAAACCTCTACACACCCTATCAAACATCTACAAACCTATACAGACGTTATCAATCCTCTACAGACCCTATCAAACCTCTTCAGACCCTATCAAACCTCTACAAACCTATACAGACCCTAGCAAACCTCTACAAACCTCTACACACCCTATCAAACCTATACAAACCTCTACAGACCCTATCAAAGCTGTACACACCCTATCAAACATCTACAGACCTCTACAGACCCTATCAAACCTCTACAAACCTCTACACACCCTATCAAACCTATACAAACCTCTACAGACCCTATCAAAGCTGTACACACCCTATCAAACATCTACAGACCTCTACAGACCCTATCAAAACTCTACAGACCCTATCAAACCTCTACAGATGCTATTAAACCTCTACAGACCCTATCAAACCTGTACAGACCTTATCAAACTCTACAGACCCTATCAAACCTCTACAAACCTCTACAGACCCTATCAAACCTCTACACACCTTATCAAACCTCTACAGACACTATCAAACATCTACAAATGGGTACAGAACCTATAAAACGTCTACAGACCCTATCAAACCTCTACACACCCTATCAAAGATTTATAAACCTCTACAGACCCTATCAAAAGTCTACAGACCCTATCAAACCTCTACAGACACTATCAAACCTCTACAAACCTCTACAGACCCTATCAAACCTTTACACACCCTATCAAATATCTACAGACCCTTTCAAACCTCTTCAAACCTCTACACACCCTATCAAACGTCTACACATTCTATCAAACCTCTACAAACCTCTACAGACCCTATCAAACCTCTACAGACCCTATCAAACCTCGACACACCCTATCATACCTGTACAAACCTCTACAGACCCTATCAAACCTCTACAAACCTCTACACACCCTATCAAACCACTACAAACCTCTACATACCCTATCAAACCTATGCAAAGCTCTACACACCCTATCAAACCTCTACAGACCCTATCAAACCTCTACAAACCTCTACACACCCTATCAAACCTATACAGACCCTATCAAACCTGTACAGACCCTATCAAACCTCTACACACCCTATCAAACCTCTACAAAACTCTAAAGACCCTATCAAACCTCTACACACCCTATCAAAACTCTACAGACACTATCAAACCTCTCCAAATCTCTACAGACCCTATCAAACCTCTAAAGACCGTATCAAACCTCTACACACCCTATCAAATCTCTACAAACCTCTACAGACCCTATCAAACCTCTACAAACCTCTACAGACCCGATCAAACCTCTACAGACGCTATCAAACCTCTAAAGACCCTATCAAACCTCTCCAAACATCTAAAGACCCTATGAAACCTCTACAGACCCTATAAAAACGCTACAGACCCTATCAAACCTCTACAAACCTCAACAGACCGTATCAAAACTCTACAGACCCTATCAAAACTCTACAGACCCTATCAAACCTCTACAAACCTCTACAGACCCTATGAAACCTCTACACACCCTATCAAACCTCTTCAAACCTCTACAGACCCTACAAACCTCTACAAACCTCTGCAGACCCTATCAAACCTCTATAGACCATATCAAACCTCTACAAACCTCTAGAGACCCTATAAAACCTCTACAGACCCTATCAAACCTCTACACACCCTATCAAACCTCTACAAACCTCTACAGACCCTATCAAACCTCTACAGACCCTATCAAACCTCTACAGACCCTATCAAACCTCTACAAAGCTCTGCACACCCTATCAAACCTCTACAAACCCTATCAAACCTCTACACACCCTATCAAACCTCTACAGACCCTATAAAAATCTCTACACATCCTATAAAACCTCTACAAACCTCTACAGACACTATCAAACCTCTACAGATCCTATCAAACCTCTACACAGCCTATCAAACCTCTACAAACCTCTACACACCCTATCAAACCTCTACAAACTTCTACAGACCCTATCAAACCTCTACACACCCTATCAAACATCTACAAACCTATACAGACCTTATCAATCCTCTACAGACCCTATCAAACATCTACAGACCCTATCAAACCTCTACAAACCTATACAGACCCTAGCAAACCTCTACAAACCTCTACACACCCTATCAAACCTATACAAACCTCTACAGACCCTATCAAAGCTGTACACACCCTATCAAACCTCTACAGACCTCTACAGACCCTATCAAAACTCTACAGACCCTATCAAACCTCTACAGATGCTATTAAACCTCTACAGACCCTATCAAACCTCTACAGACCTTATCAAACTCTACAGACCCTATCAAACCTCTACACACCTTATCAAACCTCTACAGACCCTATCAAACATCTACAAATGGGTACAGAACCTATAAAACGTCTACAGACCCTATCAAACCTCTACACACCCTATCAAAGATTTACAAACCTCTACAGACCCTATCAAAAGTCTACAGACCCTATCAAACCTCTACAGACACTATCAAACCTCTACAAACCTCTACAGACCCTATCAAACCTTTACACACCCTATCAAATATCTACAGACCCTTTCAAACCTCTTCAAACCTCTACACACCCTATCAAATGTCTACACATTCTATCAAACCTCTACAAACCTGTACAGACCCTATCAAACCTCGACACACCCTATCATACCTGTACAAACCTCTACAGACCTTATCAAACCTCTACAAACCTCTACACACCCTATCAAACCACTACAAACCTCTACATACCCTATCAAACCTATGCAAAGCTCTACACACCCTATCAAACCTCTACAGACCCTATCAAACCTCTACAAACCTCTACACACCCTATCAAACCTCTACACACCCTATCAAACCTCTACACACCCTATCAAACCTCTACAAAACTCTAAAGACCCTATCAAACCTCTACACACCCTATCAAAACTCTACAGACACTATCAAACCTCTCCAAATCTCTACAGACCCTATCAAACCTCTAAAGACCGTATCAAACCTCTACAGACCCTATCAAACCTCTACAAACCTCTACATACCCTATCAAACCTATACAAACCTCTACAGACCCTATCAAACCTCTACAAACCTATACAGAGCCTTTCAAATCTCTACAAACCTCTACACACCCTATCAAACCTATACAGACCCTATCAAACCTGTACAGACCCTATCAAACCTCTACACACCCTATCAAACCTCTACAAAAGTCTAAAGACCCTATCAAACCTCTACAGACCCTATCAAAACTCTACACACCCTATCAAACCTCTCCAAACCTCTACAGACCCTATAAAACCTCTACACACCCTATCAAACCTCTACAGACCCTATCTAACGTCTACAAACCTCTACAGGCCCTATCAAACCTCTACAAGCCTCTAGAGACCCTATCAAACGTCTATAGTCTCTATCAAAACTCTACAAACCTAGGGTCTGTACAGACCCTATCAAACCTCTAACCCTAACCCTCACCCCTAACCCTAACCTCAATCTCCTACCCTGACCCTATTCCTAACCCCTCACCCTAACTCCAACCCTAACCCTAACCCTAACCCCTAACCCTAACTTCAATCTCCTACCCTCACCCTATTTACATTTATACTTCTTATTTTATATATATATATATATATATATTTTTTATATATATTTTTAATTTTTTTTTTTTTTTTTTTTTTACTCATTTACCACTTTAGGATTTTAAATTTGCACTGTTTTAGGATCACCCTTACCCAGGGATCCAAATTATTATTAATAGAATTTTTTTTTTTTTTTTTGTATTTGAACTTACAGTTTAAGAAAACAGGTCTGGCCTTGTTCTTTTTAACTCTAGAATAGAATAAAGTGAGCCTGTGCACCAAAGAGCATACACTCAACACATGAGGACTTGATCTTTCCCCAACCTAACCCTAACCCTAACCCCTAACCCTAACCCTACCCCTCCTAAACCCCTAACCCTAACCCTAACCCTAACCCCAACCCCAACCCTAACCCTGACCCTAACCCTAACCCAACCCCATAACCCTACTTAACCCTAAACCCAACCCTAACCCTAATCTCTACCTCCCACCCTGAACCCTAATCCTAACCCTAACCATGATCTTCACTTTAACCACAATTCTAACTTTTTTCCCTTCCCCCTCCCTACCCCAACCTCTATCTCCCATCCTGAACCCCAATTCTAACACCTAAACCTAACTGCTAACCCCCTACCCTAACCCTAAGCCTTATTCCTACCTTAACCCTAATCTTCCCCCTTCCCTATCTTGACCCTCTTTCGTTTCCCTGCTCTTCTACTGGAGTGGGTACCCTGGCTCCAAGGATATAAACTTAACTCCCAAATCTGTCCCATGAGATTTGTACATAAACAGGTAAATGGGAGCTGTAGGTGGACACGTGAGTGTGCATACATGAAATAAAGCTTTCACCCGGGATCCTGTGCTTTGATTACTCAGCCGGATATAGGGTGTGGATCTGACTTGGGAAAAACTGCAGGCCCTATCCGGTCCCTTAGGTTCCTTTTTTATTTAAATAATGTTGTCCTCCCCCCCCCCCCCCCCCCCCCCCCCCACTTTTTTTTGAAAAAAAATATATGCTATGTGTACTTAGTCTTTCCTTTTTTACCCATTTTTATTATTTTTACTTTCTTTATGGGGACTTCTGAACTTAGTGGGTATTATTATTCAGCTCTCTCATTTTAACTTTATTGATTTTATTTTCTTAACCATATTTTAAAACACATTTTTTCTTTTTATTTTATATATTTATATATATATATATATTTTTTTTTTTAATATATTTTTTATTTTACTCATTTACCACTTTAGGATTTTAAATTTGCACTGTTTTAGGATCACCCTTACCCAGGGATCCAAATTATTATTAATAGAATTTTTTTTTTTTTTTTTTTTTTGTATTTGAACTTACAGTTTAAGAAAACAGGTCTGGCCTTGTTCTTTTTAACTCCAGAATAGAATAAAGTCAGCATGTGCACCAAAGAGCATACATTCAACACATGAGGACTTGATCTTTCCCTAACCTGACCCTGACCCTGACCCCTAACCCTAACCCTAACCCTGACCCTGACCCTGACCCTAACCCTAACCCTAACCCTAACCCCCTAACCCTAACCCTAACATTTTATTAGAAAAAGCATCTCCAAACAAGCATGCTAGGGACACAAATAATTAACAAAAAATATTTTAAATAAATAAATAAATATATATAAATACTTAATTAAATTAATTAGTCAAACTAAGAATCAATATGTAAACACTGTCCAATTGGTTATGGGACACAAGCCGAGGACTGATCCACCTGCGGCTGGCCGCCTCAGACGAGCGTGTACAGTGTTTAAAAGGCCGAAACACCTGACGACTCTGAGGTACACTGCTGATGATGTGTCCTGAAATTCATTAGATAAGGCTTAATATTCTAACACTGAGATTAAGTAATTTGTATTAATTAAATTGAATTAATTAATAAGTTAAACTAAATTAATTAAAGTAATTAAAGCAGGATAAGATCAAACTTAAAACACTAAAACATATATATCAGCTACAAACCTTCCAGCCCGAAGCCCGATCGAGTTTTACTCGATTGGATTTGTTAAATTAGCAGGCCCCAAGCGGGTCCCCAATCCTGACATTGACCCTGACCCAAATCCTTACCCTAGCCCTGAAGTCTTGGTCCTATTCCTGGTACCTAACCCTAACCTTACCCTAACCCTGGAACCTTGGCCCTAATCCTAACACCTGACCCTAACCCCCACCTTAAGCCACCTGACCCTAAAACTTGAATCTCAGCCCTAAACCTAACACCTCACCCTAACACTTACCACTTACACTCCTTTTTCTCACACCTGCCCAGCCTTAGATTTGTCAAATGTTGGTAAAAAGGATGGGTAGGTGAGCAGAAATATGTCCATACAGACATAGGGGGTTGACCTGCTTAGACTAGTGGCTCGCCCTCACTCTGCTCTCCCTCCCATAACACCTTAAACTAATCAAAATCCAACTGAAAGTCAACAGTGACAATTGAAAAGCCCAGTAATTACCAGAGCTATAGCAGTGCTTAACTGGCGCCGGCCCGTGCACTTCCCTTGGCTCCCTATACAACCACAAAGTTTTCGGACTGTGATGGGGGGGGTCATTGTAAATTCACTAAACCTAACCCTAGCCAGAGCCTTCGGACCAAGCACCCTATAAGACTCAAAGTAATGCAGAATGGTTGGAAAGAAATGGTTTTAAGCCAAACTGGTTACAACCTAATACAAACGCCTTAGCTAAAACAAACATTTTCATCCTGAGCAAACCTAAAAATCAAATGACATAAGGCAAAATAGCCCTAACTTCAACCCCAGCTGAGACTCATCATTTTTCTCACACCTGCCCAGCCTTGGCCTCGTCGAGTGATGGTGGGAAGGATGGGTAGGTGAGCGGAAATATGCCCAGACAGGCATAGGGGGTTGACCTGCTCAGTCTAGTGGCTAACACCTAATCCTAACCCTAACCATAACCATAATATCAGCCTTACACCTAAACCTAACACCTAACCATAACCCTAATATCAGCCTTAAACCTAACACCTAACCCTAACCATAACCCAATATCAGCCTTACACCTAAACCTAACACCTAACCCTAACCATAACCCTAATATCAGCCTTAAACCTAACACCTAACCCTAAACCTAACCATAATCCTAGTATCTTAGCCTTAATCCTATCCCTAACACTTAACCCTATCCTTGGAACTTAGACTGATGTCCAGAACCCTAGCCATAAACCTTAAAAATAAATTATAAAATATAATTAAATAAATAAATAAATAAATAAAACCTGCAACCCTAGTATTAAACCTTAAACCTAACCCTAATACCTAATCCTAACCCTAACCTTATTTTCTATCCCCAAAAGCTTAACCCTAGTTTAAGGACCTAACCCTAGGCCTAAACCTAACCCTAACCCTTACCTTAACTGTTATCCTAAACTTAATCCTAGAATACAGGTGGATCATGACCGTAATCCTAACCTCAATCCATTCTAGAACACAAATTTAAACTCCTATAATACGATTGGACAAGAATATGCATTATTCAAATTAGGCAAACTGCAGAGGATTGTGGGAGTAGGGTCTTTTAATATCTTATCTTCAATACCTCAAAAATAAAAAAAGATAGGCCCTAACAGTTTTTTATGTTTGCAAGTATTTCACTTGCCAAGTGAAATTAGCTGGTCATGATCCTTAGCCAGTAGGTGTCACTATTTATTCACCATAATGAGGCAGAGCTGGCCATGTAATGACCTGGACTGGCAATCCACCCAAAAATTTCAGTTATTTAGAGATTGCTCAGTCTTTTTGGCAGGTAATCTCTAGAAGGTCTGTCCAGTAGAAGCTTGTTGGCCTGCATCGGGGTCATCGGCTGGGACTAATGGCCCCCACCCACCTTACGGGGCAGAAAACTCTGCTAGAGTGGCTTGGGAAACTTTGCGGTGTTAACAAAGAACCATTCGCGGAGAGGTGAGTTTCTCAACTGCACCTGCATGTAGGAAATAATAATATAAAATAAAATTAAATTAATTAATTACTTAAACAAACAAATAAAAATAATAAATAAATAAGTAAACCTATTTTAATATGAACAAGTAATGTTTAGTAATTGTCATATTTATGTTACATACTTTTCTATAAGTAACGTTTTATTAGAAAAAGCATCTCCAAACAAGCATGCTAGGGACACAAATAATTAACAAAAAAATTTTTTAATAAATAAATAAATATATATAAATACTTAATTAAATTAATTAGTTAAACTAAGAATGAATATGTAAACACTGTCCAATTGGTTATGGGACACAAGACGAGGACTGATCCACCTGCGGCTGGCCGCCTCAGACGAGCGTGTACAGTGTTTAAAAGGCCGAAACACCTGACGACGCTGAGGTACACTGCTGATGATGTGTCCTGAAATTCATTAGATAAGGCTTAATATTCTAACACTGAGATTAAGTAATTTATATTTATTAAATTGAATTAATTAATAAGTTATATTAAATTAATTAAAGTAATTAAAGCAGAATAAGATCATACTTAAAACACTAAAACATATATATCAGCTACAAACCTTCCAGCTCGAAGCCCGATCGAGTTTTACTCGAGCCCCAATCCTGACATTGACCCTGACCCTAATCCTTACCCTAGCCCTGAAGTCTTGGCCCTATTCTGGACTCTGGACCTGATGAGCATCACTCCTGAGCTGCTGGTAATCCAGACCCCCCCCCCTTCACTCTGGACCTGTCCACCGGCAATGCTTCATACTGCCACGAAAACGCTTCAGCTGTTTTCCATGGACTACACCAACACACACTGTACTCACACACACGCACACTACAGTGTAAACCCATATGAGGATGGGTTCTCTGTTGAGCCTGGTTCCTCTCAAGGTTTCTTCCTATCACCATCTCAGGGAGTTTTTCCTTGCCACCGTCGCCCTGCTTGCTCATCAGAGACGGCACAACACACACTTCACTTTACTTTTGTTTGTGTAAAGCTGCTTTGAGACAATGACCTTTGTAAAAAGCACTATACAAATAAAAATGAATTGAATTGAATTGAATTCCTGGTACCTAATCCTAACACCTGACCCTAACCCCCACCTTAAGCCACCTGACCCTAAACCTTGAATCTCAGCCCTAAACCTAACACCTCACCCTAACACTTACCACTTACACTCCTTTTTCTCACACCTGCCCAGCCTTAGATTTGTCAAATGATGGTAAAAAGGATGGGTAGGTGAGCAGAAATATGTCCATACAGACATAGGGGGTTGACCTGCTTAGACTAGTGGCTCGCCCTCACTCTGCTCTCCCTCCCATAACACCTTAAACTAATCAAAATCCAACTGAAAGTCAACAGTGACAATTGAAAAGCCCAGTAGTTACCAGAGCTATAGCAGTGCTTAACAGGCGCCGGCCCGTGCACTTCCCTTGGCTCCCTATACAACCACACAGTTTTCGGACTGTGTGTGTGTGTGGGGGGGGGGTCATTGTAAATTCACTAAACCTAACCCCCTAACCCTAACCCCCTAACCCTAACCCCCTAACCCTAACCCCTAACCCTAACGCCAAGCCGGGGTTTGCTACAGGAACAGTGGTAATGCTTAACAAGCGCCGGCCCGTGCACTTTCCTTGGTTCCCTATTCAACCACCCTAACCCTAACCCCTAACCCCTAACTCTAACCCCTAACCTTCCTGGTGGACAGATTTTCTGAGGCAATATATGGTTATGGCTGGCGACAGACTAAAAGATGTCTTTGTTGATGTCGTTGTCTTGGAACCACAAAAATCTCGGAAAGTTCCTATTCTCTTCTCTCACAAGAAAGCAATAAAACATCTGTTGGATATCTGCAGTTATGACAACTGTTTTCTTATGAAATCAAATAAGCAGCTTTGTCACGACAGTCACTACAATAAACTTTGTCTAGACAGATTTTTGAGCATGACCTATCAGTTAGATCACCACCAAAGACCAGAGCACATTGTGATGAAATGTCAGATGACGTTACAAGATCTCCCTCCCTGCCATGATCTGGATGGGGGCTTGTGTCTTTAGTCATGCATGATGGTTCTGGATGAAGGGCAGTGTCATGCTTCTCGCTACCACAATCTGTGCATTTAACATAGGCTTTGCAGTTTTCTGCAATGTGCAATGAAGACATGCAGCATCTGAAACAAATTCCATTTTCTTTTAGGAATGCTTTACAGGCTTCAAGAGACTTTTCTCAGAAGACACAGAACTTGTGAAAAGGATGTGACTTTTTGTAGATGGGACACAGTTTGTCACAGTCATTGCCTTTGCTAAAGGGCTTATCTACATCAGACGAGACAGTAGGTGACATCCGTTTGTGGACAGAAATCTCCTTCTGTTTATACAAATGTGTTGAAGGGAGGAAATGAGACATTGTGTCTCAGTTTACAGTCAGAGCCCACTGATAACCACCTTTCTTGAAGGCTGAAAGGAAGTTTTTCAACTATGAGATTTACACCGGGAGCAGTGTCAAGTACTGCCAGTCCAAGCAAGTCTCCATCCACCTTGGCTGACTGTAGCTCCACAAGCAAGTCACTTAACTCTCTTAGTTTTGCATAATCTTTATTTGATAGCTTGGGAAAACTCTCAAGGCGTTTGAAAAGTGAATTCTCTATCATTTCAGGTGAGACGTAACATTCCTCTAGTCTGGCCCAAATCATGTTCAACCCTCTCTCAGCGTTATTTAGATTCACCAATCGAATCCAACTGACATGTTCTGCAGACTCTTTTCCCAGCCACTTGACAAAAAGGTTGATTTTTTCTCTGCATGTCAAGTCTAAATCTCTGATGGCATTCTTAAAAGAACTTCACCAAGCTCTGTAAATTTGTGGTTGATCATTGAATTTTCGCATCCCCGTAGAAACAAGTTCACAGCGAGCTAGATAACAAGCAAAGTCAGTCATGTTGGAGTTAATATGTATGTAAGCAGCAGCAGATGAGAGCCCTGGAGCTATGCTGCACTCTGGTTGAAATGTTGGAGTGTCAAGTGATTGTGGCTGATAAACTTGTCCTATTTGGTCATCAGAACATGCCTCTACACCAGGCATAGAGAGAGATGGGCTGTTTGTCTCTGCTTGCTGCATGACATAATCTTTTGTGCGCTGTGCTGAATTTGGTAAAAGCCTACAGCTTAATCTTTCACTCTCATGATCAACAGCAGCTTCGAGCACATCAGCCTTTGCTACAGCTGCAGCGGTTTCTTTCTCTTGTTTTCAAATGTCCATAGAAGCTTCAAACCAAGCCTTTTCTATTTTCTTTTCCATTTCTTTCTTAGCAAGTGCCTTTGCATCCTCTGCTTTCGCTCATGCTAGCGCAGCAGCAGAACATGTTGATGAGTTACTTGAGTGTTGTGTGGAGACACAAGACCTGATCTTCCATGTTGGTGAGCTTTTCTTCGACATGGTTTGAAGAACTTAAGGTTACTTGTTTGATAGTGTGTAGAATCAGCTTGAGCTGCGATGTCCTGCCCGACTGGGCTGGCGTTTTACTGTACTGTCCTCTATGTACGTCCTCTGTCCACTTTGACAGCAAGCTAAACTCCACCTTCATTAAAAGTTCAGACACAGAATGTCTCTTTCCAATTTTTAATAAAGATGAGGTAAGACTATGAAATAGAAAAGAAAACAATAAAACAATATGAATTTATGTTCCCAATGTGTACATGAAATAAATACTTCTTTCAACTGTCTATGTAATAGATAAAACTCTTGCTTAAATAGATTTAACTCTTGCTTTGCTTGCTTATTAACGACATTGGAAGCCAACCTAACCTGGATGGATAAACAGATGGAAAAAATTGAAGTGAGATGGATACACAGATTAAAAACATGGATTCCCATGGGACTTAATCAAAGGGGTAAGAAATCACTCTAAACACAAATCCATATGAAAACAATCAAAAGTTTTAAAACAAAAGTTTTAAAGATCAGGCCAGGGGTATTCTACATGAGGGCAAAATCTATATTCATTACATTACACAAGTTTTAACTCAAAGTTTAAATCACATTTTAGCTCCTTATAAAGCCATGACAGTCAAATTTTAAAGATCAGGCCAGGGTTGTTTCCACTGTCCACTCAAGGGCGGAATCCATATTCTTTATAGTACACAAGCTTAACCTAAAAGTCTACACCACATTTTAATTCTCATGACCATACAGAAAGATTAACATGCAGGTCTTAAAATGTCTCTGGATTATCGAAATGAGATTAAGGTTTCAGGGGACCCATAAAACAACAAAACCTGTGCGGTTGTATAAATAGACACTGGAGTTTGACAACAGGAGGCTGGACGAGGGAACAAGGGAGAATATTTTTCTATGTTTTGGATTTTAGATGATAGTGAATGACACAAATTGAGAGTGATAAAAGTAAGATTGAACACAAAACACCAAATAGGAGAGTGAATTAAGCACTTACCTTTTACAGAGTGGAAGACAATCAAGCACTTACTTTTTGAATGTAATAGCACTAGGAGTGAAAATAGCATGTACCTTCAAGCACTTTGACTACAAATCCCTAGTCCATTCTTCTTGGTTGAACCTATTGAACAGAACCATAGCACTTATATAGTCATTTGAATATGAATTTATAGAGGTCCCTAATCACCTAACCCAAAATCTAAACCCTATCCCCTACCCTAACCCAAAACCTAACCTCTAACCCAAATTAGGAATTGTCCTAACCCCTAACCCAAACCCCTTACCCTAACTGGACCAAAAACATAACCCCTTAGTTTAACCCCTAGCCCAAACCCCAACTCCTAACCCTATCCTAAACCCCTGATCCAACCCTAACCCCTATCCCTATACCTAACCTCTAACCCTAACTCTACCCAAAACCTAACCCCGTAACTCCTAACCCCTACCCTAAACCCTTGACCCTAATTCTAACCACTCACCCTAATCTGACCTCCTACCCAAAATCCAACTCTCAACCCCTATCCTAAATTCTGGACCGTAATCCTAACCACTTACCCTAACCCAGGACCCCAAACTCTAACCCTAAAACCTTAGACATGAAACCTAATCTCTGATTCCACCTCTAGCTCTAACCATTGATCTTTGATCTGGACCTACATTTATGGACAAATGTCCCCCAATTTAGACCATAGGAAGAAAAAACTAATTTAATGAAATGAAAAGAATAAAATGAATCAGAGCCCAAACTTTACTCAAACTTACCTATCATACTGTACCATCCCTTTCGAAAGAAAAATCTATTTTTCAAAATAAATTTGGTGTCCCTGATTTTCTGTTTTATTCCTTTTCCCAGAAGGAAAAAAAACAGGTTTTAACAAAAGAAAAGAAGAAAAAGGAGGAATAAATATCTTAAATAACTAAATGGAGAAGGAACATCAGATGTAGCCTGAGCAAAAATCCAAATTTGGATCAATTTTTCAAACAAATATTACATTCAAAATCCTAATCCTCACCCTGACCCTAATCCTAAGACATAAGTCTTAACCCTAACCTTAAAATCTTAACTCTAATCCTAACACTTAAACTAACTTTAAAGCTTAGCCCTAACACTAAACTTTCAGCCCTAAACCTAACACCCAACCTTAACGCTCACCTTAAGGCGTAGGCCTAACCCTAAACCTTGAATCTTAGCCTTAAACCTAAAACCTAACACCTAACCCTAAACTTAACATTACTTTAAGCTAAATCAAAGCCTTAACTTAAGACTAAACCTAACCTTTATGGCAATCCTAACCCTAACAATAAGATAGACATGGATCATGACCACACCCGTAATCCAAACCTCAACCCATTATGGGATACAAATTTAAACACCTTTAATACAATTGAACAGGAATATGCATTTTATTCAAATTAGGCAGACTGCAAAGAATTATAGGAATAGGAGTTTTAAAAGATCTTGACTTTAGTAATACAAGAAAAAACAGCTTTGTCTATAAAAATTACTAAAAATCAAAAGACCAAAAGCAAATTCTCCTAACTTAAACTCCAATTGAGATTTAGCTACAGTTACTGGCCAAAGAAAGAATGGAAAGCAGTCCCTGTCTAAACTCCAGTTTTGTCTTATCCTTTTCTTCACACCTGCCCAGCCTTGGATTCATCAAATGATGGTAGGCTTCAAACCGGCACACTCCACAGAGACTGCCCTTTTGGCCGTTACTGAGAAGCTACTTGCAGCTAGATCAGCCAAACTGTCTTCAGTCCTCATCCTCCTTGACCTTTCAGTGATGATTGACACAGTGAATTTGTGGAATTTGTGGTGCAGCATGGCAATGGTTTGCTTCCTACCTGGAAGATTGGTCATATCAGGTGACACGGAGGGGATCCACATCTGACAGACTCTCCACTGGTGTCCCACAAGGCTCAGTATTTGGTCCTCTCCTGTTCTCCCTCTATACTTGATCTCTTGGTGTGGTCATATCCTCACATGGGTTTTCATACCACTGCTATGCAGATGACACTCAACTCATCCTCTCCTTCCCTCCCTCAGACACTCATGTTTCTGCTCGGATATCAGCATATCTGGCAGACATCTCATCATGAATGACAGCTCATCAGCTGAAACTTAATCCCAGCAAAACTGAACTGCTGTTCATCCCAAGTGATTCATCCCCATCTCAGGATCTCCCTAGACAATGCTCTGATCTCGCCTTCGGTTACTGCACGCAACCTTGGGGTAACCACGGACAATCAACTGTCCTTCTCCTTTCATATTGCTAATCTAACACGCTCATGTCGATTTCTCCTTTATAACATCAGAAGAATTCGTCCATTTCTTTCCTCACAGGCCACACAGGTGCTTGTTCAGTCCCTTGTCATTTCGAGACTGGACTACTGCAACTCACTCCTGGCAGCTCTGCCTCTGAGCGCCATTCGTCCTCTGCAACTGATCCAGAATGCAGCTGCATGATTGGTTTTCAACCTTCCTAAATTTTCCCACACCACCCCATTGCTGCGCTCCCTCCACTGGCTTCCTGTAGCTGCTGCATCAGATTTAAAACACTGATGCTTGCCTACAAAGCCAAAAATGGACCAGCACCCACTTATCTCAAAGCACTTATCACACCTCGCACGGCACCATGCACCCTCTGATCCTCTAGCACCGCTCAACTGATCCCTCCATCTCTCAGGGTACAAGGAAGGCATGCATTGGGACTCTTCTCTGTTCTGGCACCAAGGTGGTGGAATGAACTTCCCCTAGATGTCTGAACTGCTGAGTCACTGACAGTCTTCAAACGACGTCTAAAGACTTACCTCTTTCTAAAGTACTTAAGTTAGCACTTACAAAACAAAAAAAAAAGTATTGTCTGAGTGCTTGTCTATTACCTCCCCAACAGAGTTTTGGACTGATGGTATTCCTAGTTCCTAGTTTGTGACCTAGTGAGCCAATATAAGAATGTAATTTTGATAGACTTCAAAGCACTAATTCGCTCTGGATAAGGGCGTCTGCCAAATGCCATAAACGTAAATGTAAATGGTAGAAAGGATGGGTAGGTGAGCAGAAATATGCCCATACAGGCATATTACAGTTGATTTACTCAGTCTAGTGGCTTGCCCCCACTCTGCTCTCCTTCCCATGGCACCCTAGACTAATCAATGCTGAAAACAAAGAATAAAATCCAACCAAAGCCCAACAGTGGCAACTGCCAAGACACAGTATCTATTAGAGCTATAGCAGTAACCCTAACCCTGACCCTGACCTCTGCTTGGGTGACTCTGAAAACCTTGCGGTGTTAACGAGTCATTCTGGTTTGGGCAAGGTAAGTAGCCAGCCTCCCTGGGTGCACTAGGACAGCACGCAGGGCGGTGGTCTGAGACCGGTAGACCTTAAATGGGGCCAAGTCTTCTAACTGGTTAGCACCATTCATACACCAGCCCACCCTCCACCACACCTCGTTACAACTAGACAACTCCTAATTTAGGTTCTTGACAACTATATTATAGGACAGCATTTTAAAATTAGTGGACTGCTACTTATGCTATTCTAGTTATAATGAAAAACCCTTGGTAAATAGATGAACTGTTAGAATTTTTCTCAACCAACCTAATATATTTCTGTAAAGCTAAACTATTTAAACTAAAGTTAAACTATAAACTATCTTTCCATATTAATAACAATGCTATAAAATACCTTTATGTACCTTTATGACAGTTGCACTGAAACTGATTGAAATAACAGTAATAATAGGGGAAAAATTACACCTTATAAATCCTGATCTACTTTTCTTTTGCAGAAAACTCCAGCTAACTACTTTTTCACTGGTTACACCTCCATACCTCTCCCCTTGTATTGTATGTTTCTGGCTACAACGGATTCAAGTCACAATTCTAGAGAATGAACATTGACTGTTAATTATATATTTATTTATATATTTATACATTTATGTATTCATTTATATACTTATTTATATATTCGAACTCAAACGGCTATCTTACAGAGATAATCATGATCCACAGGTTCTTTCCTTTTTACAGGCTTCTCATCAGATCCTCTGTTATGTTACTCCACATAGATGTTTCCCACAGAAAATGACATTCTGCCATTAGAAAGTCCATCATCTGAAGTTACATACTGTCTTTTCACAGAAACAGTTCAGAACAGTAAAATGGAGGATCGTGTAAATGTGTGATATCAGCATTCTATTAATTATACACTGTTTGTACACCAGTAGTCCCAATCTACACAACCCATAGAATTAAAATGTTTAATAATGAACCCAGTATCATGAATCAAATTGTGACCAGAGTGTGTCATTACACTCCTATTACACATGGCAGGGAAACAGGACTCCAGGCCATGCAACAGTCAGTGTTTAATTATTCAGGTTTTAATTATTACTGAGGCCTTTAAAGTGTATTGAATGATGTGTATTTTTACTCTGAACTGTGAAATTTATTTTCTGCCTGTAGACAATGTCCATGTGTAATGTTACTTAGGGTTCCATTACTTTTCCTTATAGATTTTCTTATATGGATTTTCACAATTAGATGAGTTTTATTTTACTCAGTGTTTCATTGGTGCCTTGTGACATAAATGTGGTGTGTGTAATTCCTGTTTATGTATAACTATAAATAAATGAAATAAATCCAGTTCCTGTGGTGTACGTGTAAAGCTTCATTGTAGCGGAGTCATTTTCCAGAAGTGCGGATTTTTCTCAGCCACACAGATGTGTGTTAGAATGTGGGTGAAAGGTCGCTGTGCTCTGAGCTGAAATGCAGCTGTTGAGCCTGAACACTCACTGACACGCACCACACGCAACACACTGCTCATGCACACACCGTCCACTCCACACTGTTCATTCTCCTGTTCCTGAGATGTTATTAAAGATAAGCCATTCAATAAAAGAAACACACTGAATAACTAACACGCAACACAATTTAAACATTTCGTTTGCGTTTTTCCTTCCTTACTTTTTTGTTTTAAATAATTATGAAAATGGCTGTAGTTACTGAAGAAAAATCACTTGAATTATAGAAATGCACAGTATAGTTAAATTTGTTTCTGTGTTATATTTGTGCTTGGTTGTGGCATTTTCCATCGTTCTCATTGTAACCTCACACATCAATCTGTTCTTAACACAAAGTAAATAAATAAAACACACACACACACACACACACACCTGATCAAAGGAAAACATTATCTGGTGATACAGTCCTTTTCTTTTATGCTGCTTTCCTGTTAGTGACCTTTCCCCCAGTTCTCACACACACACACACACACACACACACACACACACACACACACACGGCACTCTCGCTTCGTCTGAACTGACACACACACACACACACACACACACACACGTGCGTGTTGATAGTGTATTTTCTTTATTAATAATTTATTCGACAGTGTTGTGTGTTTAAATCTCGCGAGATGCTGATCATGTAAGCCGCTGCATTATTGCGTCAACGCGCACCGAAAGAGTTAAACCCCGCGAGGAAAAACCGACCAATCAGAGGCTAGGAACTGAGCACAGAGCGAGTATAAATACAGAGGAGAACTGCGCGAGACAGACACGGTATTGAGTGCGTGAGGGTCTCAGTGTACTAACGCACACACACACTCACACACTCACACAGAGCGAAATGAAGATGAAGCTGTCGGAGCTGTTGTGCATCACGGTGCTCGTGAGTTCCGGTTCTGGTTCTCCGTACGAAAGAAAAGCTCCTGCAGGAAAAGAGAAGCGCGTGCAGTATGCCGCTTGGGATGACGTCAACGTGCTCGCGCACGGCCTGCTGCAGCTCGGACAGAGTCTGAAAGAGCACGTGGACAAAACGAAGGGACAGATGAGGGACATTTCTGTCAAGCTGCGAGTGTTTAACGGCAGCGTGAGTGAGCTCGCGGCACTGACACGGCGCCTGCACGAGGAAAGCGAGGCTCTTAAAGCGCGAGCTCAGAGTCTGGAGGAGCGTGAGAACCGGATCCTCAACATGTCCTCCGACCTGCAGGAGAAAACCGGAGAGCTGCTGAGGGACAGACAGCGCGCGCACGACAGGATCGGTAACCTGGAGGAAAAAGTGGACACCATGGTGCAGAGAGACAGGCACGCGCTCACGAGCGGCAATCACAGCGACGCGCGCGCCATTCAGGTACGTTTATCTCTGAACATTAAACTCTCATAAAACGTAATTATAGTCAAATTACACTTCAGTCCACCTGCAACGTGTGTGTGTGTGTGTGTGCGTGCGTTAGCGCGCGTATCCGTTGGCAGAAGCGTGTTGTACGTGCAGGAGCATTTTCACAAAAGGACAGTGAAATTTTACTCCACCTTTTGTCCTGTTGTAGACCTCAGATCAGTGAAGCTGATTTAGAAATGTTTCAGTTCTGAGCCACACTGCAGCTGTTTTTAATGTTTACACTGATATTAAATGTGATCTTTATTCTGATGTCTGTAGTGTGTCTGTGTGTGTCTGTGTGTCTGTGTGTGTGTGTGTGTTCATTACTCAGCTGTATTATTTATTTTAAACTGTATTTAATAAACTCTCATATTCCACATGTTCATTTTATGTTTTATATTTTATGATTTGTTTTTAGTCACTGCTGGAGGCACAGAATCAGCGAATCGATGAACTTGTGGAAAGAATTAAACAGCAGCAGGAAAAACTGGACAAGCAGAACATTCGTATTAGAGCGCTGCAGAATGAAGTGAGTTATTATGTTAAATAATTTCTCAGTGAAACTTAAAGTTAATTCATCACAGTGATATCACAGTCCTGTTTATGTGTTAATTATTTATGTGGTTTACAGATGCAGATGAGAAAGGAGAGCCTGAACCCAAGTGCTGATGAAGTTCGGACCGAACAACAGGATACGACAACCGGTGAGCTTCACACCACACAGATAATATAGATATTACATTTACACTCATTAAAGTTATACAGCATTGAATCATGCGACTAATGAAGTGCAGTAATCAAAGTGTACACACACACACACACACACACACAAAGTAAGAATAAAACCTACCCACTCGTATCTCTTGGACAGTGTAGAGGGGTGCCAATACTTTACACTGTACAATAATCAGTAATAGTACATCTATTAAATGGACTGATAAAAGGGAACACTAAATTAATTATTGTTTGTAAACGGTTAGTATGTAAGAATGAAATGCTTTCGAGTTCAGATGGAATTATTTAATAAAATAAAATGAGTTGTAAAGTTTCCAAATAGGTGAAAGTTGAGGCGTGTTGATCCGATCCACAGCGACGCTGAGGTTTAGATCAGATTTCTGGCGGGGATCCACATGGAACGCAGACAAATATTTTTGGCTCGTGAACTTTGTACAGACTTTCTGCTGTTTTGAGGAGATTTTATTCTGTCACAAAGAAAAATGCAGTCACTACCTCCAGCAGTGTGACCTATCCCCTAGATCTGTCAGACACACACACACACACACACACACACACACGTGCCTTTGTAAAAAAGCTGAATTGTGTTATGCAAATGTGAGTGAAATGAAGTGTGTAAATGGAGTCGTGTTTAATAATGAATCAGCGAGTGGTGCGTTTAATGGTTTTAATGGTGGTGTTATTGGTGATGTTTAGTGGCCTGTTTATTTCCACTGTGTCTCCTTGAGGCTGCATCTCAAATGTCAGCACTCGCTGTTCACTCGCTGTGACGTCACACACACACTGCTGTGCACGTGAAAGAGGCATGACGGGTGTGTGTGTGTGTGTGTGTGTGTAATGAACAGCAGATGAGGGAATTCAGCTTGGGAACTAGGGGAAAGGTCATGTTTACACACTCAGTGCTTCCAAATGGGAATCTTCAAATTGCTGCAAAGGAACAATAGCACACACACACATGCACACACAAAGCTCTTAATTTGTCCAGTCTAAATAAAAATCTCACATTTAAGGTCTTTACATATAAACATTTTTTTGTTCAAGTGCTGTCTGTTTCTCATGCACACACACACACACACACACACACACACACAGACACACCTGTTCTGAACTGCAGTGTTAAATGTGTGTTTAATGTTATTTTGCAGCAACAGCGTCAAATTGTCAAGACGTGTTCCTGCGTGGAGAGACAGCAAGTGGAGTTTACACGCTGCAGCCTCACGACTCGCCACCACTCCGCGTCTACTGTGAAATGACTACTGGTATGAATACAAACAAATACACAAAATAAATAAATACATAAATACTTCAGAGGTGTTGCACTTAAAAACCAAATCTGTAAATCAGCACGAAGCCCAAACTGCATTTTGTTGCTCAGTTAATTTTAGTAGCAACAAAAAAAGAGAATAAAAATCTAAGTAAATACAAATTAAATGTCTATAACCATTGCAAATAAATTTCTTATTGACCTTTGTGTGTGTGTGCGTTTGTGTGTGTATATAGAAGGTGGCTGGACCGTTATCCAGAGACGCCATGATGGATCTGTAGATTTCGATCAGCTGTGGAACGAGTATCAAAACGGATTCGGAAACCTTGATGGTGAGTTTCTGATCTGAGAACACAGGAAGCTTTAGTGTTAACATTATCTCAGACTTTACTTACTTTAATATCAGTTAAAGAATCTTAATATTAAACTCAGAAATCATCAGGAATTTCAGAGGCTTTTAAAATAAAATCGTCTTTTATTTCATGTGCAGGTGAGTTTTGGCTCGGACTCGAGAAAATGTACCGTATGACTAAAGATGAAGATTTTATCCTGAAGATCCAAATGTCTGACTGGAGAGACGAGCATCAAAGCGTGCAGTACCGTTTCCGTCTGAATGGGGAGGACAGGAATTATTCTCTCCAAATTCTGGAAAGTCCTGTTGGGAATCTGGAAAGTTCTTTAAGCACTGAGTCATCCAGTCTTCCCTTTTCAACCCGCGACAGAGACAACGACCAGAAACACGATTTCAACTGCGCCAAACATCTGTCCGGTGAGCAACGCGACCGTAACCTCCTTCTGCACCACTGTAGAGAAACAGTCTGAGCTCAGTTCTTACCTTTCTTCCTCTTCTTATTTCAGGTGGCTGGTGGTTCAGTAACTGTGGCCGTTCCAACCTCAACGGCAGGTATTTCATCACACCTCCTAAACAGAGGCATCAGAGGAAACAGGGAATGTTCTGGAAGACCTGGCACGGTCGATATTATTCTCTGAAAGCTACAGTGATGATGATTTCACCTGTTCGCTAAACACTGGTGACGCTGCAGACTGTAACGGTGACGTCACTTCTGTAAGAAGATCTTTCCTAAAGAATTTCTTGGTGCTCAGAATGTCAGACAGGTCTCTTTTGTTAAATTTGTATGGATAAAGTGATTTATGAATCTGAGAGAAGCTACAAGGTAGAAAGGCAAAAAATCAGATTCCAGTGTTGAGCCGAAACCCAGTTCTGCGTGTCAGAACGATTCTGTAGGAATTTTCAAATGCGAAATATCGCCGAAAGCTACAGAAAGATTAGAGTTCATTTTCAGAGGCTTCTTATTGAGATCGTTTACAAAAAAATGAATTCATGGACCAAACAGCAGATAATCCACTTTAAACCACTTAAAGAAATGGCATTATTTAAAGGCATTTTTCCAGAGAAAAACTCAAAAAAAACTAATTGTAACTATAGATGTGTAAAATTCGAGTTCTTCACAGGAGTGTGTTATTCAGCGAGTTTGAACCTGTGCACATTCCTGTGAACCGACCTTCAGTCATATTGACTGGTGTTAATATTTTACTGCTGTTTTCACTTTAAACATTGAAATGTGTTTGTGTTTGTGTCAGTGTTGTTATCTATTAATGTTGTGATATGATGAGATATTTGTCTTATTTTCATTATAGTTGTGGTTTTAACATTCTTTGTACATTTTCATTTTCTTTCATAATTTATGTTTGCAAGATAAGCCATAGTGTTAGCATTTTTTTACAAGAAGAGAAATCTTGGTCTCAAACAGACCAATAAAACTTATTTTTTAAAACCCTTCTTGCTGTCTGTCTAAAATTTATTCATCAGCGGGGGGCCATAGGCGGGGTGGCAGGGGGTGACGGGGACGACAACACTGGCATTAACATGTCTGAAGCTAATAGCTTCCACTGCTATGCCGGTGACACAGCTTTATGTTTCGATAAAGTTGAGGAATGTGTAATGGACATAAGACACTGGATTTTGAGTAATTTAGTCCTACCTAATTATGACAACACAGAAGTACTTCTACTAGGACCACAGGTTTCTCACAAGCCCCACCCATCCAGAAGTCATTTCATGTATAATAATATTATACTTTATTATTATTTGAGTCCTTAATAACTCTGATGTTAACTATATTATCTCAGCTGTAATCATCCTGAGCTGACAGGCAATTCAATGCTAAACCAACACTTTACTGAGTTCTCACTTTGATTATCAGCATCACCCACATCAGCCTCTGTCTCATCACCTGAGGTAAAAATCACTAGCATTTTAAATATGAGCCTCATTGTCATCTCTTCACACCACTGATCTCTGTTCATGCTAAATAGAATAGATAGGCTTTCCCATTTGTTTAAAAAATAAAATAAAATAAACACTAGACAAAGCACAAGGACCAACCAGTACATTAAAGCCTCTCCTATAAATCTCTGTTGTGCTCAGTTTAGTATGGTGTTAACACTTTCTCCCGGTAAAAATGCAAAGTTCTGCACTTCCATTTCATTCTGTTTGTTCTCCTGGCCTTCCACATTAGGCACATGTTTAGGTTTTCCCTTCTCCAGTGTTCTTGTAAGACCCTTTTTGATGTGACTAAATCTTAGTTTCATGCATATTAGCTGTTTTCACCAAAGTGGGAGTCCAGAAGAATGTTTCTCAGCTATGGGCTGTGGATGAGCAACTGTTAGTAGCAAATATACGGAGAGGAAATCCAATATAACTGTCAACCATTGCAGGTGGCCAAATTAAAGGGAGTACTCCCTCGAAAAGGAGTAGGCTACAAAAACTACACTAAAAATACATCTGTACATCAGTTCCACACAAATGAAAAATATGACATCAACATAAATTCATCTCTTACACTTTATTTAACTTGTTAACTTGGTTCCATGTAAATAAATTGATTTACACAGTTTTAAATGTGGTTTGCTTCATTTGTTTTTGTACAGCCAACATGATTTGATCATGTATGTTTAAAGCCCTGGAATAAAAGCTGTGTGTAATCCCACGCACACAGTCACCGAGTGCAGGTTGGAACCCAGGACCTAGAAACCCATCCCTGTTCTGCTGGATCAATTTCTCTTTCTTGCTTTTTTCTTGGATTTAAGCATTTTGGCAATGTTTGTTAAAAAAAATATTAAAGCAAAATTCATTATTTCAACAGACTGACTGTAGGCTAACTGTCAGCTGTAAGCTGTGGTATTACACTAACCTCCAGTTCACCAGCACTCGCTGTGCACCAGCACTCACAGATGCACTCATTGTTTGAAACATCAGATGGCGCTCTTGGATTTTTTTCTAACCATTAAAAATACTGTTGTGTTAATAACATGAACATTGAAGGGTGCTGTAGTTGCATAAGGAATTTCAGCACTTTTCCTCCTTCTCTCAATTTCCAGCAAATCCTTTTGTTCTGATTAATGTTTAATGAATTTTTAACTGTATTGAGCTTCTCAGCTCTCATCTACATGACCAAAATTTAGTACCAGTAATGGGGTGATTCAAGATTTCGAGCTTTGCCCCAGATCTTGCTATGACTTTAGAGCAGATTATCAGTATCAGCTTTAGGTAGCGTTCTATGTGAAAAAATGAACAAATGCACAAAACACTTCCCAGATATTCATGCCTCACAATGCAGCAACAGCATTTGCACTTAATGAAGTCCAGAAAAAATAATTGTAACATGCAGGAGCAAACATGATACACAGTACAGTAAAGAAAAGACAGAACTTTAATGCAGCTAAACATTGATGATCCTTTAACATTTACACATTAACATGGCTTCACTGTTTCGTGTTGAAGCTGTTCAACTTCTGCATTTCCTGTTTGAACTTTAAATCACTGCACTAACCCCCACGGCTGTATTTTTAACTCCAAGAGATTAAGAGTGTGTGAAGTGATTAAATCCCCTGCTCTTTATCTTCTACTCTGGTTTTCTTGATCTTGCAGACTGGAGAGCGGCTACTTGAGGGATTGATGATTTGGAGTGTGTTTTTGTCACAATTTAAACTATTAATTTGACTGAACCTGGAAAAATATTCTTAGACTGTTTTTTGATTTCTTTCTCAAATAATTGCTTGTCAGTGGGTAGACACCTCATTCTTCTTTTTCTGTAGATCTGCAATGATGAACCAATCGAGGCGTCATTTCAAACAGCTGATAAAGAGGCGATCAAGTCTTTTTGCTAGCGTTAAACTCAATGCCAGCTTCTCACAAAGCATCGAGGAAGAGGACAGTGCTTTTCCTTTTTCACAGGACAGTTCTGTTAAACCATGGACATCAATGGACAGACTCGACAGTCCGGTGAATAAAGTAGAAGATTTAAAAAATACAAGAAAAGAAAATAAATGTAATGATACAAAGCCACTGCACAGACATTCGGGATTGATAAGCCTTAATATAGGTGGAAAATTGTTTCATCTTTCCAGACATCTGGCCATTAAATATCCTAAATCACGAATCGGGGCTTTAGCTGTGTGTTCGGATCCTGTAGAGCGGCTGACGCTCTGCGATGATTACTGTGTGATCAATAATGAATTTTTCTTTGACCGAGACCCAACGTTCTTCCACTACATCTTCCACCTGTACTACAGTAACATGCTCTGGGTGATCGAGAGCGTGTGTCCCATTCACTTTGAGGAAGAAATTGAGTTTTGGGGTTTAAATCTGAATGACACACCTCGCTGCTGTCGAATCTTGTATGAGGAAAAAGTGGATGAAATTCGAGACCAGCTGAAGGTGAATAAAGAACTGATGGCTGAAATCGAGCCTGTTCACAATGAGGAGGGATTTAAAACAATGTTTCTGGGTGATTTTCGCAAGACTCTTTGGGATTTAATGGAAAATCCGTACTCATCTGTGGGAGCAAAGTTTTTTGCTGTGTTGTCCACCACCTTTGTGCTCATCTCAATTGTGGCCATGACTCTAAACACTGTGAGTGAACTGACAGAATACAAAATTTATGGAAGAACATACATGGAGTTTGTCGAGATCAGTTCAATTCTCTTCTTCACCTTTGAGTATTTCCTTCGTCTCCTGACCACCTGTGATGTGAAGAATTTCCTGAAAAGTGCCCTGAACTTTGTTGACTTGGTAGCGGTGATGCCGTATTTTATCCAGCTGGTGTTTGAGGCATTTTCTGATCAGGAAGATCTCAGTGTTCAAGACGACCTCAAAACAATGGCACGAGTGAGCAAAGTCAGCAAAGTGCTAAAAGTTGTCAAATTGATGAGAATTTTTCGCATTCTGAAATTAGCAAGACACTCGACTGGAATGCGAGCATTTGGATTCACTCTGCGTCAGTGTTTCGAGCAGGTGTGCTGCTTATTTTTATTCATTATTATGGGAATCTTTGTTTTTTCTGCTCTAATGTACTCGGTGGAACAGGACATGACGGGGACACCATTCAGCAGCATTCCAGATACGTGGTGGTGGGCAGCAGTGAGTACATGCACACCCACTCACACACACACATAGATCGTATACACACACACAGACACACACACACACACTAACAGAACACACACATTCTATACAGAAATAAAGGTAATGATGCTCAGAAATGCAGAAATGCTTCATTAAGGGAAAATAATATAGTTATATTTGTATATATAGATATTGACTTTGTTTCAGTCATGACTGAGTCTCTGTCTTTGTATTTTACTTTCTTTTGGTTTGTGAGCTTAATAATATTTTGAAAATAAACATTTACCTCATACCTGATCCTTTTTTTCCAAAGGCATCTTAAAATTGAGACAGGATACAACTAATGTGCTGAGGGTTAAGGGCCAGCCATGGCAGCTTGGTGGTGCTGGGATTTGAAATAATTAATTATTGATTATTTGTTATTTATTTTATCTTTCCTGCAGGTGAGCATCTCCACAGTGGGCTACGGTGATGAGATCCCAGTTTCATTTTCTGGTTGTGTTGTGGCATTTGGCTGCATTTCATTCGGGATTATTTTAAATGGAATGCCGATTTCTATTCTCTTTAATAAATTTTCAGATTATTATGCCAAACTCAAAGCACAGGAATATACTAACACTAAAGTCCAGCGCAGTCTGCACCTCAGAAAACGCTTACAACGAAAGTTTGAGAATTGTTTTAATTCTCAAGACAATGAAACAGACAATGAATTTCAGCATCAGAGATGAAACTTTACACATTGGTTTATTACAGTCTGATCAAATGTGTGGATCTTGAATTTCTGTCAGTAGTGTTTAACTATTATTAAATGCTTTAAAGCAAAGATTCACCTCAATAAAAGTTCTTATTTTGGTTTTGGGTAAATATTTGTGGTCAATAAGTTTTTAATGTTATTAGGTATGTATCAGCTGTATTAGATGTGTATACTCATCATCATCATAAGGTTCACAAAAGTTTAATGGAAGAACTTATTTTAAAATAATATAGCAGATGATATTTAACACATCTATTAATGTAAGTCTTAAAACTGAATATTTAGACATTACACTGATCTTCTTTGTGGAGATTTCATTTATGTCCTGAACAGTCGAAGTGATTTAAGGATAAAGTGTTAATCAGCTTTAAGACTTAATGCTTTAACAGACAAGCTGGTGAGTCTTTAACAAGGCCTGCAGTGTGAGTGTGAGTCTTTTCTGAAAATTTCTGAAAATGTCTCATATTTAAATGAAAATGTCAGTAAATAAAAGTTTACTATTCTAAACTGATTTTTAATTTTGTTACAGAATTTCACATTTTCTGTTACAGCACTATAACAAGTGTGTGATCCGAAACATTCTATATTAAATTTCAAATTAAATGACATTTTGTATTCCTGGCATTGTCTGGTGTTTACACACACACACACACACACACATTTCCTCCTGTTCTGCCCTGGAGATGCCCCTTAATTGCTCATTATTCCTCTTGTTATTTATAACTCTGTATTTATCTGTGTAGCTCCTTATCGATTGCTTACCTGATTTGTGAGTGTTTTCTAGATGCTTCCACATGTTGCTCTGCCTGGAGAACTCTGTCTGCATGAATAAGTAGAGTCATGAGTTTATGTGCCGGTGCAAATTATTGAATGAATTTAAGGGGATCTCCACATTTGTACTCTTATTATATGCTCACTAAAAATGCCAAGAAAATAAAACATTATGTTCCAGCTGAAATACATGACGCAGACAAAGGCTCACCATAATGTCTGACATTTTCTCCTCTGAGTTCTCTATAACGTTAGTCAGCCATTAAAATCTCAGTGTTAGTGTCCCTTGACCTTAGGCTGTATAATAAATCACCTCATCTTTATCTACAGCCTTGACGAACTTCGCAGATCAGAACATGATTTTCTAATTTGAAGGCCAAGTGTAAAAGCATCAGGCATGATGGTGATATAAAACCCATCAGATGCTGAAATTATCACAGAAACTCCAGCACCGCACTGAAACGGTTATCAGTTCTCTTTAGCAGAAACACAACATGAATATTAAATGGATCATCACTCTAACGGTTCTGTTAATTGCTGAGAATGATGGGATTTCAGGAAAAGACGTGCGAGTGAAACTTTGTGGCCGTGAGTTTATCAGGATGGTTGTGACATTGTGTGGAAGTTCACGACTGAGACGCTATGCACCTGAGATTAACCCTATGTCCATCAGTCCTCACGGTGGGTCTTTAATCTTTCATGGCAAATTTTGTAAACAGAATTTTCACAGTTGAATATAGAGGGTTTAAGATATGAAGACTCCAGAGTCTTCAATTTAAATTGATATTTTCTTTTATTCCAGCAATTCAGTACAACAGTGATCTGTTTTCCAATCTGACAGAAATAAAGAGCAGCAGTGAAGATCAGACAATCAACAACTCTCCAGAGAACTCTTCATTATCATCGTTTCTCAAAATCATGGAGTCTCTGGAACATTCGAGCTCTAGGCTGCAGCGTGACATCGGTCCTGCAGGAGTGTGCTGCAGATCTGGATGCACCAAGACTGAGCTGGTTCAATACTGCTGAACATAAATACTCAACACTGCTGAACATAAACACTCAACACTGATGAGCATGACGGCTAAACACTACCGAACATGAAAATATTCATTTTTCAGTAGTAGTCAGGTTTATTTTCTTGCTTTGTTTGCAGTAAATCATCTTTCTGTCAAATTTTAGAGTAACTTTGTTTTTTGTTTAATTGCAATGATATAATCAGAAATAAAACACAACTGAGCTTATTATATATATATATATATATATATATATATATATATATATATATATATATATATATAAAAGGAAATATGCAGTAGTTCATATATAACAGTGTTATTTTGTTTTGTTTCTTATTTATTGTCCTAAATTCATTAACTGATAAAATAATAAAAATTAAATCAACTACAGGCATCTGAATTAATTAAAATGACTATTTTAATTGTTTTCTGTCATTTGCAGCTTAAGTTCACAGTATCTCAGGAAGTTTATCTTTAAATAAATTATTGCCTAATTATTGCTGTTATTATAAAGTTAAAATACATCTAAAATGTAAAGTAATGCCTTTTCTTATTTATTTACCTCTATACACAAATCCCATAGTGAAACAATAATAAGTATTTATATTAAATGGTATGGAATATTTTTAAAAAATATATTATTGGAATTCATTGATACCAGTACTGGTATTGCATATCTGCCTGATACTGAGCCATTTACTCGTACTTGTATTGATAAAGGATGCGCCGATGCCAACATCCAATACCAGGCGATACTGCACTTAATTTAAAATCAACTCACTAACATTAAATAAATGAGCTAAATAAAATGTTCTGTGACATCCCTGATTAATAGCAAAGTAAAGTAAATCACAAAACCACACTTTCTATACACTGTGCACTTTATTTAAAATCAGAATCCACAAAGATGTCATGATTGTATGTGTTTGCATGCTAGGATACCCATTTACACTAACATGAGGAAACAAAATAAACACAAATATACACCAGTTATTCACTGTTCTACTGTCTCATGTCACATTTTGATGTAAAAATTTTTGTATTTACAGCTGACGGATCACTACAGACAAACAAGCTAATAGTCCATAAGCCAGACAACTTTTCAGCACCGTCTTGGGAGGCAAATTCTGACAATGATTTTTTAAAGGATACTTACCTAAGTATAACAAAAACATCTGGTGTCCATGCAGGGGTGGTAACATGTAATATGTCAATTATATATTAAAAATTAATAATGGGGCAGAAAAGTCCTGATCATACAAATTTCATTTTTATAGTTAAGGTTGTTACTTTGCATCATTGTCTTACTAATTTAATCTCCAAATGTACTACTAATCCTAGTTTGTATAGCGCTTTTAACAATGGACATTGTCCAAAGCAGCTTTACAGATATAAATGGATTCACAAAAAATATATTGTAAATATGTGAATTTATCCCTAATGAGCAAGCCAGAGGTGACGGTGGCAAGGAAAAACTCCCTGAGATGATATGAGGAAGAAACCTTGAGAGGAACCAGGCTCAAAAGGGACCCCATCCTCATCTGGGTGCAACGGATAGTGCGATTATAAATAAATCCCTTCTATTATTGTGTACTATATGGACAAATAGTGCAATTGTGCAACCAATAAATTCATCACAGTTTTTGTAAGAAGTCCGGTTGGTTAAAATCTATCCACTGTCCACTGATGGAGTCCTGAGTACGAAGCTGCTCGTGGCAACTGCAGCCCCAAAGCCACTACAGCAATCCCAGTCCCAAGCCATTACAGTACAGCTCCCCATATGTGATCCCCAAGCCATCTCCACAGCCTCCAGGTGGCGCCATCCCCAGAAAACCAAATGGTTCTTCAGACCATCCATATGGGGCCCCAGCAGCAGCGAGCGAACTCAACCGATGAGAAATCCAAGCGGAAGTAGGGCATCAGGATGGGTCAGGCAGCGAGGAGGAGCAGAAGGGGTCAGGATCACTGGCATCTCAGAAGTAGCATGTGTAGCTCGACTGAGAGTGAGGGAGAGAGAGAGATGGAGAGAGAGGGAGAGAGAGAGATGGAGAGAGAGGGAGAGATTGTTAGGTGAGCTTTTGTCCTCTAATGGTTAAGGACAATGTACTTTGCATGCAGAGTGCAAGCAGGGACTCCGGCAAGACTAGCTATGACAGCATAACTGAAAGGGAGAGCCAGAAGCTAACACAGACATGAGGGCACCCTGGGACATAAGGCAGCCAGCCACTCCACCATCGACACACCTGAGTGAACGTGTGAGAGTGGGGGGGCGACAGCATCCAAACATCCCAGTTCACCACAACACTCTATGCCTGTGAAACCCTCCAGACCTGCTCCTTTACCTAAGAAAACTATTCACTAAAGGCTTGACTAAACAAATATGTTAGAGCCGAGACTTAAACACTGAGACTGTGTCTGAGCCCCGAACACTAAGTGGAAGGCTGTTCCATAACTGTGGGGCTTTGTAAGAGAAAGCTCTACCCCCAGCTGCAGCCCTCACTAATCGAGGTACCAACAAATAGCCTGCACCTTTTGATCTGAGTAGGAGTGGCGGATCATAAAAGACCAAAAGTTCACTCAGGTACTGTGGCGCGAGACCTTTTAGTGCTTGATAGGTCAATAGTAGTATTTTATAATCAATGTGAAATGTGATTGGGAGCCAATGCAGTGTGGATAAGATAGGGGTTATGTGGTCATATCTTCTGATTCTAGTAAGGACTCTCGCTGCTGCATTCTGGACTAACTGGAGCTTGTTTATGCATCTACTGGAACATCCAGACAGTAAGGCATTACAATAATCCAACCTAGAGGTAACAAAAGCATGAACTAATTTTTCTGCATTGTGTAGTGACAATATATTTCTTATTTTATCAATATTTCTGAGATGAAAGAAAGCAATCCTAATTATATTATCTACATGAGCTTCAAATGAAAGACAAGAGTCAATAATCACACCAAGGTCTTTTACTGCTGCACATGATGAAACAGAAAGGCCATCCAGAGTCATTATATCAGAAAGCTTACTTCTAGCTGCATGTTATCCTAGTACAAGTGCTTCTGTCTTGTCAGAATTAAGTAAGAGAAAGTTAATAAACATCCAGTTTCTAATGTCTTTTACACATTCCTCAATTTCATTAAGCTGGTGTCTGTCATCTGGCTTTGCTGAAACATACAGCTGTGTGTCATCAGAGTAACAGTGGAAGCTAATACCATGTTTATGAATAATTTTGCCCAGAGGTAGCATATATAAAGAAAAGAGCAGTGGGCCTAAAACAGAACCTTGCGGGACACCAAACTTTACCTT
This sequence comes from Pangasianodon hypophthalmus, assembly GCF_027358585.1. Lineage (NCBI taxonomy): Eukaryota > Metazoa > Chordata > Actinopteri > Siluriformes > Pangasiidae > Pangasianodon > Pangasianodon hypophthalmus. The sequence goes on along the minus strand of NC_069730.1, from coordinate 21,355,162 downwards.
AGTATGAGAAGAGAAGTCACCATTTACGTTTACAAACTGATAACGATCAGTCAAATAAGACCTGAGCCAGGAAAGGGCTGTTCCCTTAATGCCTACTACATTTTCCAGTCTATTGAGGAGAATAGCATCAATGGTGTCAAAAGCTGCACTAAGGTCAAGCAGCACCAGCAAGGAGACACAACCCTGATCAGAGGCCAGTAGTAGGTCATTTACCACTTTAACCAGCGCTGTCTCTGTGCTATGATGAGGCCTAAATCCTGACTGATACATTTCATTAATGTTATTCCTATGTAAGTGTGAGCATAGAATATTCTATTAACTATTAATAGTGACTCCATCAGTGGACAGTGGATAGGTTCAACAAACTGGACTTCATGTGAAAACTGTGATAAATTTCCTGGTTGCACAATTGCACTATTTGTCCATATAGTACACAGTTATAGAAGGGATTGATTTATAATCGCACAATCCGAGTATCCAAGTATCAGAATCTGTATTGGCAAGTACAAAAAATATATAATTGTACACATTCTGAAAAAAAGGTATTAATGCATGTTTATTTATAAAGTTTTTTTAAAACGGTGGTTTTAAAACGGTAAAATTTTATAAAAATGCCTTTACAAAGAAATGTGTGTCTAGAGGTGAATTATTAGGGAGTACTACAGTAAAACACAACAGAAATGTACTATGAAGCAGGTGTGTGGGTGTGGGTGTGTGTGTGTGTGGGGGGGGGGGGGGGGGGGGGGGGTGTCGAGTTAGAATTAGCTTTAGGGGTATGTACACAAGCACACTCATAAATGCACAAGTTTGTATTTATCATTATTAACTAATCTGTTTATGTGTTTTCCTCCATCCAGCCTCCTTTACTCATTCATTTTCTCCTCCCTTTTTTCTGCTCCTCCCCTCCATCTCTGTGTTTTCTTTCTCTCTCTTCTTCTTCAGCTTCATCTTTAGGTGAAATACGTTTATTTCCTTATCAATTTGAATACATTATACATTTTTATTTTTTTCTGATTTATCTGATGGAGCTGAGCAGGAAAGAAGTTCCACTTTATGTAGGTAAAGATTTGTGTGTGTGTGTGTGTGTGTGTGTGTGTGTGTTTTGTTAATGTGTTAAAATCTAGGTTGGTTATATGCATTTTTAGGATTAAATTATAGTCACCCAGTCTTTAGTGTCCGTTTGTGTATGATAGATAGATAGATAGATAGATAGATAGATAGATCCACAGTACAGATTAAATATAATGCAGGTCACATCCCCACAGAATAGATGCCTTGAAATGGATTACTGAAATAACTTTTGGACCACACCTGAAGCTCCACCTTCTTCTTAATTAACTTCCTAAAAATTCCTATCTCTCAGTCTTTCACTCTAATCCTAGAGTTTCCACATGACAGAGTCTCACACCAAGTACAAATGCTTCCATTTGTACTAAATATTTCATTGCTTACTTTGGAAATTCATATAAAGTGTTGGATGAAGAGCTTTTCCAGCTGTTGGAGCTTGCGGGCTTACTGGTTTTCTCAGTTCAATATTTCACTCTACAATAAACAGCTAAGGCTTGCTCCAGCTCCACGCTTGTTCAGCCAAACACACCCCTGTAGCTCAGCAGCTCCATTGATTTTACTTATTTCATCGTCTAGTATTTCTGCTTGAATTTCAGGCTTGACTGGTACATAACATTTAAAGATGAGCTAGATGCAACACAGTTAAAACAGAGTTGTTTTTGTTCTACCTCTGTGCTGTTAAAGGTAAACAACTGTAGACCTGCGTTATTAGCCAGACAACATTGTCACAGTGACACACACACAGCGTCAGGTCAACTCCATCATTTATTTTCAGCTTATTTATGTGCACTGAAGTGTTAAGGTTTAAGAGGTTTAAAAAATACTTTGTAAGATTTGAAAGCTAGAACCACCAGCATCTCAAACACAGAGCAAGGAATCATTTTTCATCGTGTGTGTGTGTGTGTGTGTGTGTGTGTGTGTGTGTGTCAGGGACAGGCAAGAGTCTTTGTGTTAATTCCATCTCAAACAGAATCGGAGGAAATGTTTGTGGTTTTAGAAGGTTCAAGTTTAATTCACGTTCTACAGACTAAAGTACACACTCTGACCTACTTCATCACTCCAGGTAACTAAGACTGCTCACTAACACTACACACACTAGCATACTACAAACTCTACACATTTAGACACTCTTCATTCCTTGGTCTCTCTTTGTTTTAGGCAGTTTTACAGTAGCAGTGTATGATTATTTTGTGACATTTTACATTTGGTTCTGATAATTTCACAATGCTTAAATTATTAATTATTAAATTATTTTTACATTATTTTTTACATGTTTCTTATGTTGAAATTAGTGAATTATGTTGTTTGCCTAGAATGTGCTAATCTTATTCTGTGTGTCCAGGCCATAACCAGCAGGAGACAGTGTGTGTGAGAGCATACACACATGTTAGAGGTGTGCTGCGGTATGTTGGTGTGTCATTTCTGAAGTATGTTGAGGACGATGCACAGGAGATGGCTGAGTACTTTGTATCCCATAGCAACCAGCTTGGCACTATCGAATACAGCGATCTGATTGGTCGATACGATCTGAGTGACAGCAGTGTGCGAGCAGAGATGGATAAAAAAGTTGCACTTGCTCTGGCAAACCTTCAGACCAACCACAACCTGCTGAACCACACACACGGTGCTCTGTGTGTGTGTATGTGTGTTTTTGTGTGTGTATGTGTGTGAAGGTTCTGTTTAATGTCCAGCTTACACACACATCCGGAATTCAGTTATAATTAAAGCCAGAGCTGTAATAAAATTTCATCACCATGGCAACCAGAGAGTAAACTAATTACACTGACAGTGTGTGTTTGTGTGTGTGTGTGTGTTTCTGTTCAAAGAACAAGTGTGTTATATCACTCTTTCTCTGTTTTCCCTCTTTTCCTGTCAGCTCATTTTCTGTGTGTGTGTGTGTGTGTGTGTGTGTGTGTTTGTGTAGAGTCTCTGCTGCATGTGTGTGTGCGTTTGGGTTTCGTGCGAGTGTGTGAGTTCCTGCTGTCTCAGCCTGGAGCTCTCATGGTCATTAATTCAGCCAATCAGGAAGGAGACACTCCACTTCAGCTTGCCCAGAGGACCAATCAGCAGACACTCGTGCACCTGCTCACACAGTGAGACTTTCACCTAACACACATTACTGTCACTAACACTGCAACACAAACACTGTAACACTAAAACTATAACACTAACATTAACACTGTGACTGTAACACTGTAATGCTGTAACCCTGGAACACATTTAATCAGCTCTGGTTGGTGTTTTTATTGTGTTTATTTTTCCCTCATGTTCTTGTTCTATTGTTTTTCTCCCTCAGTCCTCCAAACCCACTCACCACTCCTCTTGCTGGAGTGTCTCACATTCAAATCGACTCATCCCACCTTTTGCGCTTTATTCATGCCTCTGGAGTGATGTCCCTGTCGGTGTGTGTGTCAGAATGTGTGTCCTCTACTCAGTTACACTCAGCAATCTTACTGCTCAGAGAATGTGTCATGGATTCTGCCCTCATACACAAGGTGAGAAAGTTACAGATTCAGGTAGCAAACAGGCACATGCTTGTATAACACACACACACACACACACACAGACACACAGAATAACAAAACCTTTCCTCCACTGTGGGGGCCTACAACAGTTCTGCCATCAGTCACTGTTGAGTCCTCAGTCATAATCTCAGTCATAAGCATCTCAGCCCTAACGAACACAAATCCCTCAGGCTGTAATAATCCAGACCACACCGTTAGACCTCACCCTCACATCACACCCTTAGACCCCATCCTCAGACCACACCCTGTGTTTTTGTGTGTGTGTGTGTGTGTGTGTGTTTTTAGATTACATCATTATGTGGACGTATACAGTGCAGATCAGATCAGGAGTCTTTATCATCATCTTCAGGTTTGTCATTTTAAATCTTTGATTACAAATATTGTGTGTGTGTGTGTGTGTGTGTTTGTCCTAACACAGTGTGTTTGTTGTCTCTCTTTAATCCAGAGGATCTTCAGTCAGGAGAATCTCCTCACACCATCATCACACACACAGTTGAGTGTCTTTGTTTTATATTTTTTATATTCTGATATTTAATGTTGTGGTTTTGTGGTTTATAAATAAATGTACACTGCTTGTCATCAGGATTTAATCAGCAGCTGCAGTGACCCTGAAGATGAAGAACTTTTACTGTCCATCAGCTCAGGTAAAAGCTGTTTACACATTAACATCTCAATGGAATGTCAAGTTAAATCAGTTTTCACCATGCTATGGTGGCCGTACGCTTCTATTACTTGTTAGCTACATTAGCCTCATAGCTCCAGTGCAAAACTGAAGAACGAAATCTCAACTGATTCACTGCACTTGGGGAAAAGATAGACTGTGACGTTTAAGTTATAACTGAAGTGTTCCTGGAACTCAGGAACATCCATAATCTGGAAGCAGAAAACTCTGAAACTACAAACAGATGGATCGAAAGCAGGGGAAGTGGAGGTCAAAGGGCTTAAATAAGAAGAAACAATCAGCAGAGACTGAGGGGTAACAAGAACAGGAGGTTATAACCAAAAATGGAAAGAAAAGGATCAATTTTATTATTTTTGACAGGTGGATCAGACACTGAGGCAAACACTGCAGCTGTGTTTAACCATGAACCCACAGATATGCAAAAGGTAAAATACATTATTTTAGAATTACTTCCAGAAATTTATGAATATAATATTGTCTTATTCTAAAGCGTTTCAACATGTCTGGCTGAGGGTTAGGGTTCGGTGATTTTATGGTATCTGTCTCAAGACTGTTTTACAGAAACTCATAAAACAGATACATTTCTATCTTTTATGAGTGAAATTTGAAAAAATTACAGAATATAATTTGATATTAAAATATAATATTTTTCCCCACAGCAACACTACACTGAGACTGAGAGCAGAACATGTACACTGACCTGCACAGGTGTGTTGTGTTTTGTGTGTGTGTTGTGTGTGTGTTTGTATGTGTGTAAATAAAAAGTTAAACTTTTACTTTTTCTAACTTGTCAGAGTATCTTGAAGAAACAGCTCTCATCAGTGAGAGGTACAATCTCACACACACACACACACACACACACACAAGGGGATCCAACCAAAGAAATTTACATTGAGAAGTGAAAGTAACAAATAGTACAAGTAGTTAATTGTATTAAAAAGTAAAGTCATGTTTTCATGTGAAAAGTTAATGTTAGCAAATTAGTGAAACTTACCTCATAATGCTTTTTCAAATTAGATGGAGTTCATGCCTTCTAGGAAGGTTCAATTCAATTCAATTCAATTTTATTTGTATAGCGCTTTTAACAATGGACATTGTCACAAAGCAGCTTTACACAAATAAATGGATTCAAAAAAATATATTGTAAATATTTGAATTTATCCCTAATGAGCAAGCCAGTGGCGACGGTGGCAAGGAAAAACTCCCCGAGATGATATGAGGAACCAGGCTCAAAAGGGAACCCATCCTCATCTGGGTGCAACGGATAGTGCGATTATAAATAAATCCCTTCTATTATTGTGTACTATATGGACAAATAGTGCAATTGTGCAACCAATAAATTCATCACAGTTTTTGCAAGAAGTCCGGCTGGTTAAAATCTAGGTTGCAGAAGGTTGTAGAACCTGGTTTTTATCTGTGTGTGAAGGAGGACTTTTCAGCACGCTCGTCACGCACACAAAACATGAACAAACAAAAATGCCGTCTTAACAGTTAACAGAGTCCGCATTTTCTTCAAGTTCAATTCAAACTAAATCACGCTCTGTTCAGGTACACTGGTTGTGAACTCTGCCAGCTCTCTGTTTCTCTCACCCACAGTGTTCCTGAAAGAACCAACAAAGCATACTGTGTATAGCACAGAAGTTAATTGTCAGTAATCACACACAGGTGAGAATCACCAGGCGTTACCTGCCGGTTCAACACTCCTCTTCTCCGTCTGCAGCCGACACTCAGCCACATCCCTGCTGGCACATAGCCCCACCGCCTGACTCAGGCCAGGGAGCTGTCCGGCCTGCTGCTGACTCCCTCCAGCCTTGATGGGAAAGGAAATCCACCACTGGCTTCTGGGGATGGGGGGTGGGTTGTGGAAGGGAATGTGGAAGGAGAGAGAGAGAGTGACAGAGAGAGAGTGACAGTATAGCTGCCTGCCGCCATGGACACCAGCAGGTGATCCTTCGCTAGCTGGATGGTGTCAGTGAGGGATGCCGGGCGGTAGTACTGGACCCACTCCACTGTTTTGGTTGGCAGCTGTGCAATTAACTGTTCCAGCACCACCACATCAAGAATTCCTTGGGTGTCCTGCTCTTCTAAGAGCATCCTCCATCCTTGAGTCCTTTGAGCTACTGTGCAATGTAAATAGGTACTCGCCCACTCGTCCTCCGGCCATCCCCACGCAGCTGCCACACATTCAAAGCGGTCCATGAAGACATCCAAATCATCAGTGGAGGACATCTTCATGAGCATTATGGGTGGTCCAGCTGGTGCGGCTATAGATGGAGGAGCTGCAGCTGGAGGACACGGGGGATGCAGCAGCCTCTGGAGCAGCCTCTGCTCTGCCTGTTCCTGAGTGATGGCTTCAAACCTTAATAATACTTAATTATAGTAATGAAGAACAATTACTCAAGTATGATCCACCCCTGCATACCCCCCCACACACACACACATACGCACACAGTGTGAAGTCAAAGTCATGTGTGTGTTTCAGTAAGTTGACTGTTAATGAAGGAGCAGTTGTGGAGGAGACAGGCGAATGGCCAGTGCGGACATCAACTCAAACTAATGTCACACACAAGGTACAGCAAAACACTACACTATACTACACTACAGTTCACCACTCCACACTACACTGCACTACAGTACACTATGCTACAATACTGTGCAACACTGCAGTTTACTACACTACAGTGCAGTACACTACACTACACAACACTACATTATACTGTGTAACACTACACCACACAATGCAACACTGCACCCCACTAAACTATACTAAACTACAGTACAATACACTATACTACACTATACTACGCTATACTATACCACAGTACACTACACTATACTGTACTGTGCAATGCAACACTACAGGTCACTACATATTAATACACTACATTACACTGCACTATGGGGTGCTGAGGGCGTTGGTGGGTTCACAGTATTTTCAAAGGATTTGAGTATAAACTCACTCTGATTAGAATGTTATTTACTGATATTACTATCTGTGTGTATTTGTGTAATTATGGTAATAATTTAGCTGCACTCTGATCTGTGCTTATCCAAAATGTTCAAATCCTGCCTTCTGCCCTTTACAAAATAGCATGCACATTCTCTCAGAAATGCAGACATTCCAGTCACATCACTTTATTTCTAATAAACACTGAGTTCACTGGAGAAAGGAGACAATGTAAAGCTAAAGAGCTCACTCATGCTTTATTACAGCATCATGACTCTACAGTTATCCTCCAACATCTCACTTCATTTTCACTTATCTCTCAGTATCCTGAAGTTTTCTATTTCTGGATTTGCTCAGTAATTATGGTAATGTTTCTGAAAGTTCTGAAATGTTTCCATGTTTTAATTACTTTTGATTGAATTATATTTTATTGGCAGTGAAAAAACATTTATTATTAAATATGGTTAAACCCAACCCACACAAACCTGACCTATAATGTACATTACTTAAATTATACTGAATCAATAAATTTATATAAATTATCATTAAAATATTATAAATTAATCAACTAAATAAACATAACAAATAATCATTTTCTTTCTTAGGTCCCGCTGAAGGCATCTACACTCTCCATGTTGCTTTGTGAGTGAGCCAATTGTATTGCTCTATTCTGATCATGTGACTCATCAGCGGTAGCACATTGCTTTTTATATTATTAAATAAGTTATAGCACCTCCTCCAGAGTGCTGATTGTTTCCTACTGTAGAAGCCATAACGCAGGGGTTCCCAAACTAAGGGTCATGACCTAACGTGAGGTCACGTGATTTACAAATGGGCTCAGGAAGAGAAACTCACAATCTCCTCTTTTGTTGAATTTATTTAGTTTCCAAATTAATTTTAGAAATAACAAAGACAATTTTTGTGTGGTAATTACTGGGAGTCACATTTAAATTAATATGGAACATATTATTATAGTCTTTTTCACTATCCTGACATGCTGCAGTAGTGTAGTGCAGCAATAAAAAAAAAAAAACAAATTTCATCCATTTACCACTGCTAAACAAAGTATTATTATGCCTGAGATCACATCCTTATGTATTATTCTAGACTGATATTAAGTATTAACACTAGCCAGTTTTCCTACTACAGCTAGTGTTTGAATTTTAAAAAAACTTATGTGGTCTTATAATCTACTGAAAGCTCTGTTTTGCCTACCAGTTTTCTGGATTTCCTATATTAGTAAATGGTTTTGTATGTCAAAATCAAAGAATTTTTGATTTCTGATGCAAGTCAGTGACAATAATGATAACAGTGGCAGAAAGTTTTAAGAGAGACAGAGCTCATAAGTGTGTTTAAACATCACTGCGCATAGACTTGCTAAACATTTTATATGTTGACATGGAAACCAGACAGACAGGGATGTTTTGCCTCTGACATTGGTAGTGGGTGTGGTGGAATCAGTGGGTGTGGTGGAATCAGTGGGTGTGGTGGAATCAGTGAGTGTGATGGAATCAGTGGGTGTGATGGAATCAGTGGGTGTGGTGGAATCAGTGAGTGTGGTGGAATCAGTGGATGTGATTGAATCAGTGGGTGTGGTGGAATCAGTGGGTGTGATGGAATCAGTGAGTGTGGTGGAATCAGTGGGTGTGGTGGAATCAGTGGATGTGATTGAATCAGTGGGTGTGGTGGAATCAGTGGGTGTGGTGGAATCAGTGGGTGTGATGGAATCAGTGAGTGTGATGGAATCAGTGGGTGTGATGGAACCAGTGGGTGTGGTTGAATCAGTGGGTGTGATGGAATCAGTGGGTGTGATGGAATCAGTGGGTGTGGTGGAATCAGTGGGTGTGATGGAATCAGTGAGTGTGGTGGAATCAGTGGGTGTGGTGGAATCAGTGGGTGTGGTTGAATCAGTGGGTGTGATGGAATCAGTGGGTGTGATGGAACCAGTGGGTGTGGTTGAATCAGTGGGTGTGATGGAATCAGTGAGTGTGGTGGAATCAGTGGGTGTGGTGGAATCAGTGAGTGTGGTGGAATCAGTGGGTGTGATGGAATCAGTGGGTGTGGTGGAATCAGTGGGTGTGATGGAATCAGTGGGTGTGATGGAATCAGTGGGTGTGATGGAACCAGTGGGTGTGGTTGAATCAGTGGGTGTGATGGAATCAGTGAGTGTGATGGAATCAGTGGGTGTGGTGGAATCAGTGAGTGTGATGGAATCAGTGAGTGTGGTGGAATCAGTGGGTGTGGTGGAATCAGTGAGTGTGGTGGAATCAGTGGGTGTGGTGGAATCAGTGGGTGTGGTGGAATGAGTGAGTGTGGTGGAATCAGTGAGTGTGATGGAATCAGTGAGTGTGATGGAATCAGTGAGTGTGGTGGAATCAGTGGGTGTGATGGAATCAGTGGATGTGATGGAATCAGTGAGTGTGATGGAATCAGTGGGTGTGGTGGAATCAGTGGGTGTGATGGAATCAGTGAGTGTGGTGGAATCAGTGGGTGTGGTGGAATCAGTGGATGTGGTGGAATGAGTGAGTGTGGTGGAATCGGTGAGTGTGGTGGAATCGGTGGGTGTGGTGGAATCAGTGAGTGTGGTGGAATCAGTGGGTGTGGTGGAATCAGTGGATGTGGTGGAATGAGTGAGTGTGGTGGAATCGGTGAGTGTGGTGGAATCGGTGGGTGTGGTGGAATCAGTGGGTGTGATGGAATCAGTGAGTGTGGTGGAATCAGTGGGTGTGGTGGAATCAGTGGATGAGGTGGAATGAGTGAGTGTGGTGGAATCGGTGAGTGTGATGGAATCGGTGGGTGTGGTGGAATCGGTGGGTGTGATGGAATCAGTGGGTGTGATGGAATCAGTGGGTGTGGTGGAATCAGTGGGTGTGATGGAATCAGTGAGTGTGGTGGAATCAGTGGGTGTGGTGGAATCAGTGGGTGTGGTTGAATCAGTGGGTGTGATGGAATCAGTGGGTGTGATGGAACCAGTGGGTGTGGTTGAATCAGTGGGTGTGATGGAATCAGTGAGTGTGGTGGAATCAGTGGGTGTGGTGGAATCAGTGAGTGTGGTGGAATCAGTGGGTGTGATGGAATCAGTGAGTGTGGTGGAATCAGTGGGTGTGATGGAATCAGTGAATGTGGTGGAATCAGTGGATGTGATGGAATCAGTGGGTGTGATGGAATCAGTGGGTGTGATGGAATCAGTGGATGTGGTGGAATCAGTGGGTGTGATGGAATCAGTGAGTGTGGTGGAATCAGTGAGTGTGATGGAATCAGTGGGTGTGGTGGAATCAGTGGGTGTGGTGGAATCAGTGAGTGTGGTGGAATCAGTGGGTGTGATGGAATCAGTGGGTGTGATGGAATCAGTGAGTGTGGTGGAATCAGTGAGTGTGGTGGAATCAGTGGATGTGATTGAATCAGTGGGTGTGGTGGAATCAGTGAGTGTGGTGGAATCAGTGGGTGTGGTGGAATCAGTGAGTGTGGTGGAATCAGTGGGTGTGGTGGAATCAGTGGGTGTGATGGAATCAGTGAGTGTGATGGAATCAGTGGGTGTGGTGGAATCAGTGGGTGTGATGGAATCAGTGGGTGTGATGGAATCAGTGAGTGTGGTGGAATCAGTGAGTGTGGTGGAATCAGTGGATGTGATTGAATCAGTGGGTGTGGTGGAATCAGTGGGTGTGATGGAATCAGTGAGTGTGGTGGAATCAGTGGGTGTGGTGGAATCAGTGGGTGTGGTGGAATCAGTGGGTGTGATGGAATCAGTGAGTGTGGTGGAATCAGTGGGTGTGGTGGAATCAGTGGGTGTGGTGGAATCAGTGGGTGTGATGGAATCAGTGAGTGTGGTGGAATCAGTGGGTGTGATGGAATCAGTGGGTGTGGTGGAATCAGTGAGTGTGGTGGAATCAGTGAGTGTGGTGGAATCAGTGGATGTGATTGAATCAGTGGGTGTGATGGAATCAGTGGGTGTGGCTGTTGGTGGGTTACCAGCAGGAAGTAGTTAATGTGGTCTTGAGAGTGGAGTTGTAGATGTAGGTATGGGACTTGGAAGGTGTAATGTTTGTAGTCAGCAGTAATGAGTGAATGTGGCAATGGGTGGAGTCTCTGTGTTTTTACTTCTCTATTATATTCTTACTCAGGTTCATCAAGCCACAGCTCTCCATCCCTGTTCAGCAGCAGCCACAAGAACTCCACCTCACACAGGTGTGTGTGTGTGTGTGTGTGTGTGTGGGTGGGTGGGTGTGTATGTGTGTGTGTGTGTGTGGGGGTGGGTGGGTGACAGAGAGAGAAAGACTGAGAGAGAGAAATATACAGTTTCAACACTCACGTATGTTGAATGTAGCGTGTCTGTGTGTTATCCTGTATTAATGTGTGTCTGCATGTCTGTGTGTGTATAGGAGGAGGAGTAACAGTGAGGGGTGTGGTCACGAGATGACAATGAGGAAATCATGGTCTCTGATTGGTCAGTGTGTCAGTAGTTCCTCAACTCCATGTGAAATCACAGGTGAGAGTCTTTGATCTATTTATTCACAAAACATGAAGTGATTTATTTACAAACACACATGCTTTATTAGCATGTTGATGAGGTCAGTTGTGTGTATTTATCCTTTGTTATTGTGTGTGTTTTTGTGTGTGTATGCCTGTGTATTATTCTGTCTTAATGTGTTTGTATTATCCTTTGTTAATATGTTAATGTGTGTGTGTATTATACTGTGTTTATGTGTTAATGTGTTAGTATGTGTGTGTGTATGTATGTGTGTGTTATCCCGTGTGGTTACGTGTGTGTGTGTGTGTGTGTGTGTGTATTATCCAGTGATTGTGTGTTAATGTGTTAGTGTGTGTGTGTCTGCCTGTGTGTGTATTATCCTGTATTAATGTGTGTGTATGTATAATCTTGTGTTTATGTGTTTGTATGTGTGTGTGTATTATCCTGTGATTATGTGTTAATGTGTTAGTGTGTGTGTGTGTGTGTGTGTGTGTGCGTGTAAGTGTGTGTATTATCCTGTGTTAATGTGTGTGTGTATATTATCTTGTGTTTATGTGTTTGTGTGTGTATATGTGTGTGTATTAATCCCTGTTTATGTGTTAATGTGTTAGTGTGTATATGTGTGTTAATGTGTTAGTGTGTATATGTGTGTTAATGTGTTAGTGTGTATATGTGTATTATCCCATGTTTATGTGTTAATGTGTTAGTGTGTGTGTGTGTATTATCCTGTATTTATGTGTTAATGTGTAAATGTGTGTGTGTATGTATGTATGAATGTGTGTGTATTATTCTGTGTTAATGTGATAATGTGTGTGTGTGTGTATTATCCTGTGTGTATGTGTTAATGTGTTATTGTGTGTGTGTGTGTATGTGTGTATGTATGAATGTGTGTGTATTATTCTGTGTTAATGCGATAACGTATGTGCGTGTATTATCCTGTGTGTATGTGTTAATATGTTAGTGTGTGCGTATGTATGTATGTATGAATGTGTGTGTATTATTTTGTGTTAATGTGTTAATGTGTGTGTGTGTATTATCCTGTGTTTATGTGCTAATGTGCGTGTGTGTGTGTGTGTGTGTGTTGCTCAGTTCCTGCACCGTTGGATTATTCCGCCGAGTCGTGGAGTGCTGTTGTCGGGTTTGAATTCTCACACACACTTGACCGAAAAACTGTGAAAAGACAGGAAGTGATCTATGGTCAGTTACCATGGCAACACAATACACTTGGCACTCCAGTTTTAATAGTCTATTTAGAATAATTATTTACATCTTGGAGTTCTGAAACCTGTTATTAAACGAGAAGAACGTTATCACTGATTACAGTTTTGTATTAAGTAAGTGCTGTGATCTGACTGGTGAAGTCTTTTCTTCTTCTCTCTGATTGATTAATTGGAGTTTTGGTTTCAGAGCTCATGCAGACAGAGTTTCATCACGTTCAGACTCTCACGGTGATGAGTGACGTTTTGAGGCGGGGCTTAGTGGAGGAGGTGCAGCTGGAACAGGATGTGATTGGTCAGATTTTCCCATGTTTGGATGACCTCATAACTCTGCACAGGAACTTCCTGACCAAGATGGAGAACAGACAACACACTTCAACACACCTGAGCAACAACAAGAACTTCATCATCCACAGGATCGGAGACATACTGCTACAGCAGGTATGTGTGATTGTGTGTGTGTGTTTGTGTTTGTGTGTAGGTTTCATGTGTGTGTTTGTTTCATATGTGTGCTTGTTTGTGTGTGTGGGTGTTTCATATGTCTATATGTGTGTTTCATATGTGTGTGTATTTCATGTGTGTATCTGTGTGTGTGTGTTTGTAGTTCTCATGTACATCTGCAGGTCACATGACGGCTCTGTATGGAGATTTCTGCAGTAAACAATCTGAAGCACTGAAAATTTATAAACAACTTCAGCAGAGCAACAGGAAACTACAGCTGTTCCTCAGAGTGAGTCTCTGTCACTCTGACACACACACACACGCACACACACACACACACACACACACACTATGCACATTATAGCTAGACCCGACAGACATCTACAGAAATTATAGGAGGGATTGTTATTTCACTTGTTATTTTGTGTGTTTGTGTGTAAGTGATAAATGTGATGGTGTGTGCGTGTGTGTGTGTGTGTGTGTGTTTATTTGTACAGCAGCAGAGCAGTAATTCAGTCATTAAACGCAGAGAAATCCCAGAATTCCTGCTGCTGGTTACACAGAGAATCACAAAATACCCCGTCCTGCTGGAGAGACTACTGCAGCACACCGATGGTACAAAACACACCTATTACACCCTACTGTCCTACATGGGGCGGAGTCAAACACTGTAATGTGGTTTGTTATCCTGTAGGGGACAGAATCGAGCATGATGATGTCATGGCGGCGCTGGAGGGGGTGCGGTGTGTGTTATCAGGTGTTGAGCTGCATGTGGAGAAAATCCAGCGTGCACGGGAACTTGATGATATCATCAACCGTTTGGATAACAAGAGCTTCACTCGCCTGAAGAGTGGAGAGATCTACAGCAAACACACTCTCACACACACACCACACACACTCACACACTCTGCTACACTCACTTGCAGGACTACATCAGGCAGACTGAGAGGTGTGTGTGTGTGTGTGTGCACACGTAAGTTCTTGTATGTTGCTTCTTTCCATTTCCAAATAACTTTTAATCTAATTTCTCTGTGTGTGTGTGTGTGTGTGTGGGTCTCCAGATGTTTTCGCACTTCTTCTCTCTGATGTTCTGGTTTTTCTTCAGGAGAAAGAGCAGAAGTTCACATTCGCTGCTTTGGTACACACACACACACACACACACACACACACACAATTAAAATAATTCATTTATGCATAAAGTGTTTTTAACAATTCTCAGCCATTTCCCTGAGTATGTGACTGTGTGTGTGTGTGTGTGTGTGTGTACGTGTGCATGTGTGCAGGAGCAGAAACCTGCTGTTGTTCCTCTGCGTGCTTTGATCCTGAGAGAAATTGCCAATCAGGATCGAGGACTGTTTCTGATCAGTAGTGACGCAGCAGAGCCAGAAATGTATGAGATCCACACACAAAATCGTGAAGAGAGAGACAGGTGGATCACACTGCTGCAACGCACCACAGACAGGTGTGTGTCTGAGCGTGTGAGAGAGACAGACAGAGAGAGACAGAGAAAGAGAGAGACAGAGAGACAGACAGAGACAGAAAGAGAGACAGAAAAAGAGACAAACAGAGAGACAGACATAGGAAGTGGTCAGGAAGGTCACCATGAGGTTGCGCAAGTTGACTAAGCCACACACACTAATACTGTAAATTCAGTACTATGGTGTTCTGGTAGTGTTCCAATCTGACACACTGATTACTACGTTAGTGTTGAGACACAGCACACAGATAAATCAGAGTCATGTGATGTCTGTGGTTTTGTTTCAGTTTGCCTGATAATGAACTGAAGAATAATGAAGAGATGAAATGCAAGAACATAAACACACTGCAAGGTACATGTCTGTCTGTCCATCCATGCCTTTTTCTGTTTATCCATCCATCCATTCATCCATACCCCCATACAATTATCCCCATCATATCTCCACCAATTTATCCATCACTCCACCCATCTGTTCGCCCATTAATTTATATCTAGTCATCCATTCAAACACAAACATAAAGCAAGGGATTAAATAAATAAAGCAGTAAGAGCAGGAGGTGAACTTGAACAGGAACTGAACATGAAAAGGAGGTGAACTTTAAGAGAAGGTGGACACAAAGAGGAGGTGAGCTGGAACAGAGGGTGAACTTGAAAAAGAAGTGGACTTGAAGAGGAAGTGAATAATAAATGGAGGTGAACTTGAAAAGGGGGTGAAATTGAAAAAGAGGTGGACTTCAATTCAATTTTATTTGTATAGCACTTTTAACAATGGGCATTGTGACAAAGCAGTTTTATAGAAATCTGGGTATAAATTATTAATTTATTCCTAATGAGCAAGCCAGAGGTGACGGTGGCAAGGAAACACTCCCTGAGACAACATGAGGAAGAAACCTTGAGAGGAATCAGATTCAGAAAGCAAACCATCCTCACCTGGGTGAAAGGAGAACGGGCAGATGGGAGCGCAGAGGGGGTATGGGACGCCGTTCTGAGGTGGAGAGGGCAGTGAGGGATGCCCATGGAGGAGCGTGGGCGCAGTCGCTGCAGGCATTCCCCTGCTCCACCCGGCAACCATGTGCTCTCCTGTGGTCCACAACAGTAGTGCTGAAACGGCGCTGTCCATTCAGCACCACGGCAACAGTAGAATGACTAGCGTGCAGCAGTTTAAGTGTGTGGTGCAGCAGCCCGCCGTCACACTGTAAAGTCAAGTAGTGCTAATGGTGTTAAAAGGAACTTGAGTATGAGCATCATTAGAGTTTTAACTCTTGTATTAAATTGAAGTTGTTAAAGTTGTAAACCCATGGTACCACAGATTATTGAGTATGCTGTTGTCCTGTAATGGTTTAAGAAAAATGTACATTGTGCAAGCAGGGACTCCAGCAATACTAGCAATGACATCATATCTAAAAGGGAGAGCCAGAAGCCAGAATTCCACTGTCAACAAACCTGAGTGAACGTGTGAGAGTAGAGGAATGAGAGCGTCCAAACATCCCAGTTTACCACAACACTCTATGCCCATGAACTTTCCAGCTCTGTGCCTTTACCAGAAAAAAAGTAAAGCTATTAACAAATGGCTTGACTAAACAAATACGTTTTCAGCCTAGATTTAAACACTGAGACTAGTTATATTATCTACATGAGATTCAAATGAAAGACTAGAGTCAATAATCACACCAAGGTCTTTTACTGCTGCACATGATGAAACAGAAAGGCCATCCAGAGTTATTATGTAATCAGAAAGCTTACTTCTAGCTGCATGTGGTCCTAGTACAAGTACTTCTGTCTTGTCAGAATCAAGTAATAGAAAGTTAATAAGCATCCAGTTTCTAATGTCTTTTACACATTCCTCAACTTCATTAAGCTGGTGTCTGTCATCTGGCTTTGCTGAAACATACAACTGTGTGTCATCAGCGTAACAGTGGAAGCTAATACCATGTTTATGAATAATTTTACCCAGAGGTAGCATATATAGAGAAAACAGCAGTGGGCCTAAAACAGAACCTTGCGGGACACCAAACTTTACCTTAGTATGAGAAGAGAAGTCACCATTTACGTTTACAAACTGATAACGATCAGTCAGATAAGACCTGAGCCAGGAAAGGGCTGTTCCCTTAATGCCTACTACATTTTCCAGTCTATCGAGGAGAATAGCATCAATGGTGTCAAAAACTGCACTAAGGTCAAGCAGCACATGCAAGGAGACACAACCCTGATCAGAGGCCAGTAGTAGGTCATTTACCACATAACAAGGAGGTGAACCTAAACAGAGAATGAACCTGAAGAGGAGGTGACCATGAAAAGGAGGTGAATTTGAAGAGAAGATGAACTCAAAGAGAAAGTGAACCTGAAAAGAAGGTGGTAAACTTGAGGAGGAGGTGAGCTTGAAGAGTGGAGGAGGGGGACTTGAGTAGGTGAACTCAAATAGGAGGAGAACTTCAAGAGGGGTGAACTTGAGGAGATGAAGCTGAGGAGGAAATGAAGTTGAAGAGGAGATGAACTTCAAGACTTCCAGTCCTTAAAAAGTTCCAGTCCATCAGGTATTCCTACCTGGCACACACAGGTGTAGATGGTTCTGTGATCTATCTCTGACTCCACAGCACTTCCTCTCAGCATGTTACTCTCTCTCCAGTTGAACCTCTGAAAACAATAATGCATATCAGTACAATATCCATTTATCTATCTATCTATCTATCTATCTATCTATCTATCTATCTACCTTTAGTGAGGGGAACTAAATATTCAGATACTTTTTTGTTATTAATATACTTCTAGTCTATACTGTATATCCACTTCAAATTTGCACACATAATATCTTTTGATTTTGTAATTATAAATATGAACAAAAAAAGCATGTATTCATCTGCATGAAATCTTCCAAACCGATGGCAACGTCCTTTATAATGACACCAGGAGCCATTTGCACGAGAACAGTTTTAAAAAATATTTATATCTAGAACATGATTTACTTTTATATAACCTTTACATATCTATTTTTAAATACAGTGTCTGAGTACTTTTTTCCCTATCAGTTTAGTTTTTTTAAACATACATTATCTTTGTTTATGCTTATGAATAAATACTTTTTTGTAGATATTTATAAGTACACAGTCAAAAGTTATGTGTGTAAATGTGAAGGATATGTGTACTGGAATACATATTTCCAAAGACATATTTCCTCTCATTGTATCTATCTGTGTGTGAGCAGTTGTAGATGTTATACTAGTGATTATAGCAGTGTGTAGAAGATGCTCACAGTCACAGCATGAGCGCTACTGTTCACCATCTCTGTAATGATGTTTACTGTGCGTGTGTGTGTGTGTGTGTGTGTAGAGGCTCTGTTTTCTCTAGATGTGCAGGTGTATGCAGTTCTGGAGGAGAAACTCAGGGTATGTGTTGGGAATTTGACTCACCAGCATCTGCTCATACAAACACACACACACACACCACGTGGAGCGACACTACTGACTGCTGCACAGGCAGAGGGTAAACACACACACAAACATCATCACAGAGATGTTGAACATGCACACACTATGGACAAATTGTGCTAATGTAACACAGGTAACAAGTTAAATCTAACCAATTCTTTGTGTCTGCCTTTTTATCTCTCAGTAGTAAATCTGCTGGTGTGTGTGATGTCACTGCTCTTTGGTTATCATGATTTCATTCAGCATGGTGAGTGTGTGTTATTGTTATTAAAAAATAAATAAATAAATTAATTAATAATAATAATAAGTCATTATTATTGTTGCTGTTTTATTACAGTTTTTCTCACTTGCTTTGGCACAGTTGTCAAATGGCAATCGTTCTTTTCAAAACCCTGCGTGAAATACTGCAAACCGATTAGTCATTTGATCAGAACATTATCAGCATTTCTCATTGGTTTCACACAGAACTCAGATGTCTGTGCACAGTCGTCTTCCACTGATCATGTCATACACTGATGTCGTACTGAACAAAACTTGTTGTTTTAATGAACTATCTTACTCTCACATGCATTTATCAACATGCCCATTGTGTAAATACTTTCATACAAAATAATCCACCCAACAGTCATAACAGGCAAATACATACACTAGATCATAAATGTCAGTAATCTGGAGTTGGAATGCCATTAGAACTGATATCAGGTGTATCTTGACATGCAGATACTGAGTTTATTCTCACAGATATTGCAAAATAAAAGCGATGCTGTTTAATTTACGTGTTCACTGGTGCAGCTAATCACCTATCAGTTGTCATACAATTATATAGAACTATAATATACAATTATAGTTCTGTGTTCTATGTACAGTTCTGTGTACAGTTCAGGTAGATGAATTGCTGTGGTCAGATAAACAGATGCGTTTGGATGATCAGTGATGTTATATTCCTTGTTCTCCTTCTTTGTTCAGAATAGTTCAGAATAGTTTACATTACTCATTTTCTTGTGAGATTTCTTTTTTTTTCTATATTATGACTGCTGTGTCTTTCAGCATGTAATGTGAAGATGCATATATGATACGTGTAACAGAACATGTTGAAGAAAAGTGTGGATAACTACTTTGTTACTGTGAAATTGAATGACTTTTGACAAATACTATTCAGTGTTTACAGAGGATATTAGTTCGCATTGTAAAGGTTTGAGAGGAGAAAAGAAATAAAGACACACCTATTCTTTTTCATGTAACAGATGGAGTAGGCTACAGTCTAAATGGTTGTGGTACTTGATTTTAATGTTTTGAGAACTTTAAGACTCTTTCCGGAGATGTGCCAAAGCATCTGAAACTGTATTATTATTATTAGACACATGAATGAATGGAATAATTTTATCTTCAGCTGAGGAACTGAGCAAGAAACGTCTAAAACGGAAGGAACCTCTTATACTAAAGGTAATACTGTTACTACTACTACTACTACTACTACTAATAATAATAATAATAATAATAATAATTCAAACAGTGATTAGTCTGACACTAACATTGCTAACAGGCTAATATGCTTAGCAATATAGCACAGGTATGGATTGGGATTTATTATAGCTAAAAACAAGAACTTACATACTGTTTTTTTATTTGTGTGTGTGTGTGTGTGTGTGTGTGTGTGTGTGTGTGTGTGTGTGGGTGGGTATCTGACTAAAGGTGGTGGACTGTGTGCAGAGTTTAACTCAGATCTTGTACAGTCTCCAGGTCTGTGTTCAATTCATGTGTTTGTATTTTTTTTTAAAGGTTATTTAAATATAAATGATGATATATAAATGCTGATATGTAAATAAGATTATGTAAATGATGCAGGCTGCAGTTATGATGCAAGACAGTGTGTACGAGGTTCAGAAACTCCTGATCCTGGAGGAAGAAACTCTGCAGCCTGACACTGATGGGAAGGTGGGTGTGGTTTAATAAAGAAGCAGTGTGGGTGTGGCTTAATAAAGAAGCAGTGTGGGTGTGGCTTAATAAAGACGCAGTGTGGGTGTGGTTTAATAAAGAAGCAGTGTGGGTGTGGCTTAATAAAGAAGCAGTGTGGGTGTGGCTTAATAAAGACGCAGTGTGGGTGTGGTTTAATAAAGAAGCAGTGTGGGTGTGGCTTAATAAAGAAGCAGTGTGGGTGTGGTTTAATAAAGAAGCAGTGTGGGTGTGGCTTAATAAAGAAGCAGTGTGGGTGTGGCTTAATAAAGAAGCAGTGTGGGTGTGGTTTAATAAAGAAGCAGTGTGGGTGTGGCTTAATAAAGAAGCAGTGTGGGTGTGGTTTAATAAAGAAGCAGTGTGGGTGTGGCTTAATAAAGAAGCAGTGTGGGTGTGGTTTAATAAAGAAGCAGTGTGGGTGTGGCTTAATAAAGAAGCAGTGTGGGTGTGGCTTAATAAAGAAGCAGTGTGGGTGTGGCTTAATAAAGAAGCAGTGTGGGTGTGGCTTAATAAAGAGGCAGTGTGGGTGTGGCTTAATAAAGAGGCAGTCTGGGTGTGGCTTAATAAAGAGGCGGTGTGGGTGTGGCTTAAGAAAGAAGCAGTGTGGGTGTGGTTTAATAAAGAGGCAGTGTGGGTGTGGCTTAATAAAGAGGCAGTCTGGGTGTGGCTTAATAAAGAGGCGGTGTGGGTGTGGCTTAAGAAAGAAGCAGTGTGGGTGTGGTTTAATAAAGAGGCAGTGTGGGTGTGGCTTAATAAAGAGGCGGTGTGGGTGTGGCTTAATAAAGAGGCGGTGTGGGTTTGGCTTAATAAAGAGACAACAGGGCTGTGGAATAATGGATTAAGGAACACTGTGTAACATTGTGTGTGTGTTAATGAATGCTGTGTAAAGTTGTGTGTGTTAATGAATGATGTGTAACATTGTGTGTGTTAATGAATGCTGTGTAAAGTTGTGTGTGTTAATGAATGATGTGTAACATTGTGTGTGTTAATGAATGCTGTGTAAAGTTGTGTGTGTTAATGAATGCTGTGTAAAGTTGTGTGTGTTAATGAATGATGTGTAACATTGTGTGTGTTAATGAATGCTGTGTAAAGTTGTGTGTGTTAATGAATGCTGTGTAAAGTTGTGTGTTAATGAATGATATGTAACATTGTGTGTGTTAATGAATGTTGTGTAATGTGTGTATGTGTGTTTTAATTAAAGTTGTGTAAAGTTGTCTGTGTGTTATTGAATGGTGTGTTCAGGTTGATGACGGGAGTATGCGCAATTCAAATGTGGAGCAGAGAGACAGCGATCACTCTGAGGAGATGGACAGGATGAAAAGAGAGAAGGAAGAACTGGAGGTGGAGCAACAGCAGTGGGTGGAGCGAGCTCAGGCTCTGAGAGAGGAGGAGGCAGGAGTGGAACGAGAAAGAAGGCGGATCCAGCAAGAGGAGAGACGATTAAGAAAGGAGAGAGAGAGGATGGAGAGGAAACTCCGCCTCTCACAGCAAAACTCCACCAATCGCCAGCGCAGCCTGTCAGTCATCCCACTGGACAAATAAGTGTGATGAAAAATGTAGTGAGGGTGTAGTGTGTGTATGTAGTGAAAGTGTAGTGTAGTGTGTGTATGTAGTGAAAGTGTAGTGTAGTGTAGTGTGTGTATGTAGTGAGGGTGTAAGGTGTATATGTAGTGTAGTGTAGTGTGTGTATGTAGTGAAAGTGTAGTGTAGTGTGTATATGTAGTGAGGGTGTAGTGTTGTTTAGTGTTCATATGTAGTGAGGGTGTAGTGTGTATATGTAGTGACGGTGTAGTGTGCATATGTAGTGAGGGTGTAGTGTGTATATGTGGTGAGGGTGTAGTGTGTATATGTGGTGAGGGTATAGTGTAGTTTAGTGTTTATATGTAGTGTAGTGTGTATATGCGGTGAGGGTGTAGTGTGTATTTGTGGTGAGGGTGTAGTGTAGCGTAGTGTCTGTATGTAGTGAGGGTGTAGTGTGTATATGTAGTGAGGGTGTAGTGTGTATTTGTGGTGAGGGTGTAGTGTAGCGTAGTGTCTGTATGTAGTGAGGGTGTAGTGTGTATATGTAGTGAGGGTGTAGTGTGTATATGTGGTAAGGGTGTATATGTAGTGAGGGTGTAGTGTGTTTTGTGTTTATATGTAGTGTAGTGTGTATATGCGGTGAGGGTGTAGTGTGTATTTGTGGTGAGGGTGTAGTGTAGTGTGTATATGCGGTGAGGGTGTAGTGTGTATATGCGGTGAGGGTGTAGTGTGTATATGCGGTGAGGGTGTAGTGTGTATATGCGGTGAGGGTGTAGTGTGTATTTGTGGTGAGGGTGTAGTGTAGTGTGTATATGCGGTGAGGGTGTAGTGTGTATATGCGGTGAGGGTGTAGTGTGTATTTGTGGTGAGGGTGTAGTGTAGCGTAGTGTCTGTATGTATTGAGGGTGTAGGGTGTATATGTAGTGAGGGTGTAGTGTGTATATGTGGTAAGGGTGTATATGTAGTGAGGGTGTAGTGTGTATTTGTGGTGAGGGTATAGTGTAGTTTAGTGTTTATATGTAGTGTAGTGTGTATATGCGGTGAGGGTGTAGTGTGTATATGCGGTGAGGGTGTAGTGTGTATTTGTGGTGAGGGTATAGTGTAGTTTAGTGTTTATATGTAGTGTAGTGTGTATATGCGGTGAGGGTGTAGTGTGTATATGCGGTGAGGGTGTAGTGTGTATTTGTGGTAAGGGTGTAGTGTAGCGTAGTGTCTGTATGTAGTGAGGGTGTAGTGTGTATATGTAGTGAGGGTGTAGTGTGTATATGTAGTGAGGGTGTAGTGTAGCGTAGTGTCTGTATGTAGTGAGGGTGTAGTGTGTATATGTAGTGAGGGTGTAGTGTAGTGAAAGTGTAACTGTGTGTATTTGTGTAAATGTTATGTCCAATAAATATCACAGTGAATGTAGTGTGTATTTATTAATGGTGTTGAATGATATCACTATACGAAAGAGAGACCTACTCACTAACACAGATGAGTTAACTGTTAAGCGTAGCGTTCCCTTGTAATAAACACTAATACAGTCAGGAATTAATACTGCATTTACTAATAAAGTGTTATTACAGTGTTACAGCTCTGTACTGACACCTGGCGGCCGGAGTGTTGCACAGCATCTGTATCTCTGTGTGAATAACTGATGTTATAGTTACAGACAGTTCAGTTAGTATTCATCACACTTTAGTTACAACCATAACTTAATCTCTCTGTGTATCTGAAATATTCACTACATATGTGTGGTCAGAGTACCTTAACACTTTTCCAGAACTAAAAACACACTTGCCATTGTTACACACTAATGGACCTGAAAAAAATGGAACTGACACTCAAGCAAATCAGGTGTAAAACCAGATAAAGTTAAAGGTTTAAAATCCATAGTATAAGAAGGAAGAAAATGCTTCATAAAATTTACAGTTTGAAAGCACTACAATGAAGTTTGCTCTATTCTGCATATGGGCCTAATTTACTTCTTTTACACTGTTTTTTTTACATGCCTATGTTACACACACACACACACACACACACACAAACACATCATACGCAGTTTGTTTATTGATTGGGAAGAATTCAGGTCACTGCTAACGTGTTCTTAATAATCTGCTTTTTAAATTATTTTATTCAGGTGCTGTTTTTCTAGTCAAAGTGCTGCCATGTAAATATTATTATTTAAAGATTATGCAGATTGATCATAATTCCGTGACCTTGAGCTGAATTTGTTCATCACAGGGCGAGAGTGTTGAATTATGACCAGCAGGTGGCGCTGTGTGATTACACAATATACACTATATGACCAATCGCATGTGTACACCTGCCCTTAACATCCATATGTGTTTGTTGAACATCCCATTCCGGATTTATTCCCACTTTGCTGTTATAATAACCAGCATTCTTCTGTGAAGGCTTTTCACTAGATTTAGGAGCATGGCTGTGGGGAGATGTCTGACAGACATCTCATCATGGATGCCAGCTCATCAGCTGAAAATTATGTTTATCCCAGGTGATTCATCCCCACATCAGGATCTTGTAATCTCCCTGGAAAACTCTCAGATCTCACCTTCTGTCACTACACGCAACTTTGGGGTAACCATGGGCAATCAACTGTTCTTCTCCTCTCTCACTCCTAAATTGACTTGCTCATGCCAATTTCTCCTTTACAACATCAGAAGGATTTGTCCATTTCTATCAACACAGGCCACTCAGGTGCTTGTTCAGTCCCTTATAATTTCGAGACTAGACTACTGCAACTCAGGCTCCCTCCACTGGCTTCCTGTAGCTGCTGCATCAGATGGTTGCTTACAAAGCCAAAAACAGACCAGCACCCACTTAACTCAAAGCACTTATCACATCCCACACTGTACCATGCTCCCTTCAATTCCTCTAGCACTGCTCAACTGATCCCAACATCTCTCAGGGTACAAGGAAGGCATGCATTAAGACTCTCCTCTGTTTTGGCACCTAGGTGGTGGAATGAATTTCCCCTAGATCTCTGAGCAGCTAAGTCAGTGGTTCATCCCAAAGGTGATCAGTGGGGTTGAGGTCAGGGCTCTGTGCAGGACACTCGAGTTCTTCCACTCCAACCTTCACACACCATGTCTTCATGGAGCTCGCTTTGGGCACAGGGGCATTGTCATGCTGGAACAGGTTTGAGTCTCTTAGTTCCAGTGAAGGGCAACAGTTTGGGGAAGGACCACCTCTGCTCCAAAATCTATAAACATATATATATATATATATATATATATATATATATATACATATAAAGATCAGCCATAACATTATGACCACTGACAGTTGAAGTGAATAACGTTGATTATCTCGTTACAGTGGCACCTGTAAAGGTGAGGGATATATTAAGCAGAAAGTGAACAGTCAGTTCTCGAAGTTGATGTGTTGGAAACAGGAAAAATGGGCAAGCGTAAGGATCTGAGTGACTTTGACAACAGCCAGATTGTGACGGGTAGACGACTGGGTCAGAGCATCTCCAGAGCAGCAGGTCCTGTGGGGTGTTCCCGGTGTGCAGTGGTTAGTACCTACCAAAGTGGTCCAAGGAAGGACAACCGGTGACCCAGTGACAGGGTCATGGGCAGCCAAGGCTCACTGATGTGTGTGAGGAGTGAAGATCCGTCTGGTCTGATCCCACAGAACAGCTAGTGTAACACAAATTGCTGAAAAAGTTAATGCTGGCACTGATAGAAAGGAGTCAGGACACACAGTGCAGTGCAGCTTGCTGCGTATGGAGCTGAGTAGCTGCAGAGCGGTCAGAGAGCCCATGCTGACCCTGTCCACTGCCAAAAGCTCCTACAATGGGCACGTGAGCATGAGAACTGGACCATGGAGCAATGGAAGAAGGTGGCCTGGTCTGATGAATCACGTTTTCTTTTACATCATGTGTGTCGCTTACCTGGGGAAGAGATGGAACCAGGATGCACTATGGGAATAAGGCAAGCTGGCGGAGGCAGTGTGATGCTCTGGGCAATGTTCTGGATGTTACTTTGACACGTACCACCTACCTAAACATTGCTGCAGACCAAGTTCACCCCTTCATTGCAACGGTATTCCCTAATGTCAGCGGCCTCTTTCAGTAGGATGATGCTCCCTTCCACACTGCAAACATTGTTCAGGAATGGTTTGAGGAACATGACAAAGAGTCCAAGGTGTTGACTTGGCCTCCAAATTCCCCAGATCTCAATCCAATCGAGCATCTGTGGGATGTGCTGGACAAACAAGTCCGATCCATGGAGGCCCCACCTCACAACTTACAGGACTTAAAGGATCTGCTGCTAACGTCTTGGTGCCAGATACCACAGCACACCTTCAGAGGTCTTGTGAAGTCCATGCCTCG
Organism: Pangasianodon hypophthalmus; assembly: GCF_027358585.1. NCBI lineage: Eukaryota > Metazoa > Chordata > Actinopteri > Siluriformes > Pangasiidae > Pangasianodon > Pangasianodon hypophthalmus. The sequence goes on along the minus strand of NC_069730.1, from coordinate 21,329,102 downwards.
ACGGATCACAGCTGTTTTGGTGGCACAAGGGCAACTACACAATATCGGGCAGGTGGTTTTAATGTTATGGCTGAACGGTGTACACTGTATATTCATTCCTAATGTGGCAAGGTGGGTGACAGTCTATCCTTATTGGCTCATTGGTGTGTGATTGTCACCCACAATAGCCTATTAGAATCGGTGTTCGCGGGTATTTAAGCCTGACGGTATGTCATTTGGTGTGCATCATAGCTAGGACCGCCCTCTTCCGGATTTCATCTGCACCTGTGTTGTGTGCGATGAATGGTCATTTGATGTTGCGCTGGGTTGCCGGCTGTCCATTTGCATGTCAGCTGTGAGATTTTTCTGGGGATGTGTCTACCTGCTTGAGGCTCTGTGTTTATAAACTGTGGGCAACGGTACCACTCGTGTTGCACGAACTATTGTGTGTGCCGCTCTGTCTCTCTCTTTTTCGGACGCCTTGCCGATTGGTCATGTGAGGACGCCGGAATTCTTTTTATTTTGCGTTCAGAGGACGGCGCTGCTGTTTTTCCTTAAACTGTTTTTCCTTAAACTGTTTTTCCTTAAACTGTTTTTCTTGGTATTACAAATTGCTTTTTTTGATGTTATAAATTGTTTTTCTTGTTGAATGTGTAAAACTGTTTTTTTTAGATGTTATTTTTTGTCAGTTATGTCTTGGTTATATTTTGTTTGTTTATTGTTTTCTTTGTGCACTTGTGCTTGTGCTTGAATAGTTTAGATCTGCCTCTCTGAGGATTACAACTTGAGGCCCTGTCAGGCCCTGGGGCTAGGAGGCTAGCTGTTTTTTTGAGTGCTGGTGGTGGTTTAACCATGTGGAGTGCAGTGTGGTTTGGATTTATTTTTCACTGTGTGTGTGTGTGTCTGTGTCTGTGTGTTCGTGGAAACCACCAGTGTGCGGTAAGGATCTTAGTGTCAGCTAGCCTGCCTTTGCTGCTGGAAAGCCCGTGCCTGTTACTTGTGTAATTTCCTTTTTTTGAGTGTTTGTTTTTTGTTGTACCCAGAGCTGCTTTATTCTGATACATTGTTCTGGATTGTGATTGACTTTCAGCACTGTTGCTGTTTTTATTATTTATTATAGAAATCTGAATAAAGTGTTTTGTACATTGTTCCCACGTTTCTCCTTGAATTTGTGCCCAAATGAATCTGTGTCCCTTATTTGGGTTATTCCCTGTTACATCTAATAAATTAACATCAGAATCTCTTTAATAGCCAGCATGATTTATATACAGGAATTTGACTTGGTCTTGTACAGAGAACAAAAAAACACTAACAAAAGAGCTTCCAGCAAGCAGCCCATGCACTCAACAACAGCAACAAGCAGCATTCAACAATAAATAACAACATAAGTACTAAACAGTACATAAGTACTTTTAACAGAAACAGCAAAAATAACATGGCAGCGTCAATGACAACCATGCAATTGACTTTTTTATGGACAGGAATTTGCAATAGTGAATCGAGATGTTTAAGTGTAGTAGTAATTAAGGTGTGTACTACCGGAGTGGAGGCCAGTCTGTGTATATAAGGTGCTGTGTAGGGGTTCACCAGTTCAATAAGGATGCTCCCTATGGTGTCTGAGTAAAAGTAAGAAAGAAGTCTCAGAAAGAACAGCCTTTGTGTGGCTTTCCTGACAGTAACATGTTTGTTCCACTTCAGGGTGTTGGTGATGGCGGTTCCCAGGAACATAACTGACTCTACTATTTTAACTGCAGTGCTGTTTAGCAGGCTGGTGATTTTTCTCAGAAATCCACCATCATCTCCACTGTCTTCAACACGTTTAGCTGTTGGTTGTTCCACTCGCATCATAATAGAAATTCAGAAACACCTTTTTCCAAATGAATCTGACTTATTTCTAAAATGAATTTCATGGGAATCACAACACACTGAATAATTAGCCATTAGGCTAATTAAAATAATAGAAATAGACATAATTAGCAGATGAACTTGAATAAAGTCGCGTCTTTGCTGTACACTGATGTGCTCCTTTTACCGTGTGTTATATCTTTATATTACTCAGGTTTGTTGACGGTGGAGTGGCTGGAGCTTTATGTCCCAGGACTCCCTCATGTCTGTGTTAGCTTCTGGCTCTCCCTTTTAGTTATGCTGTCATAGCTAGTCTTGCCGGAGTCCCTGCTTGCACTCTGCACACAAAGTACATTGTCCTTAACTATTAAAGCTCACCTAACAATCTCTCCCTCTCTCTCCATCTCTCTCTCTCCCTCACATGCTACTTCTGAGATGCCAGTGATCCTGACCCCTTCTGCTCTCCAGACCTGCCTGACCCATCCTGATGCCCTACTTCTGGTTGAAGTTCTCATCGGTTAAGTTCGATGCTGCTGCTGGGGCCCCATATGGACCACTACACAGTGTGCTGGTCGACCAGAGGAGCACTTTCAGCCAGAGACTGATCACTGCCAAGTGTTCCACTGAGCGCTTCAGAAGATCCTTTATCCCTGTGGCCATCAAGCTGTATATCTCCTCTCTATAAGTGCTGGGACTTTCATGTGTAATGCATATGCAAGACATGTTCAATTCATGTGCAATAAGGGACTTTCATGTGCAATATAAATTTAGATATATATATTTATAAAATAGGTATATATATTTTTTTCTTTCTTTCTTTCTTTCTTTCTTTCTTTCTTTTTGAGAGCAATTGTAATTGTAATTGCAATTTCCCCCTGGGATTAATAAAGATTTTTTGAATCTTGAATCTTGCTGGGGATGGCGCCACCTGGGGGCTGTGGAGATGGTGCTGCTTGGGGATCATATGGGGAGCTGCACTGTACTGTACTGTACTGTACTGTACTGTACTGTAATGGCTTGGGACTGCGATTGCTGTAGTGGCTTTGGGGCTGCAGTTGCCACGAGCAGCTTCGTACTCAGGACTCCATCAGTGGACAGTGGATAGATTTTAACCAGCCAGACTTCTTGCAAAAACTGTGATGAATTTATTGGTTGCACAATTGCACTATTTGTCCATATAGTACACAATAATAGAAGGGATTTATTTATAATCGCACTATCCATTGCACCCAGATGAGTCTGGTTCCTCTCAAGGTTTCTTCCTCATATTGTCTCAGGGAGTTTTTCCTCACCACCGTCACCTCTGGCTTCCTCATTAGGGATAAATTCACAGGGATAAATTCAAATATTTACAATATATCTTTATTATTTTTTTGTGTGTGAATCCATTTATTTCTGTAAAGCTGCTTTGTGACAATGTCCATTGTTAAAAGCGCTATACAAATAAAACTGAACTGAATTATTAAATCTGTGAAGGAAGGGGCGTTGCGGCTTTACATATCGGAAATGAAAGAGCAGCAGCACTTCCGGTTTTGTGTGTGTGTGTGTGTGTGTAAGGTGCGGGGTCTCGCGCTGCAGCGGTGCTGGTGAGGCTGCAGCTCCATCATGGTGAAGATCAGCTGCGCGGCGATAAACGGCATTAAAGCCGAGAAAGAGGAGCGCGAGGAACCGGAGCGCATCTACATCCCGCCGCAGCACGTGAGATATTTACAACAGGGCTTCATCAGCATCATCATCACCTTCATCATCATTACTAATATTAATACTCATACATTATCTCTTCATTTATAATGAACGGTCGCGTGGCGGGGAAGAGTAGAGCTGCACGAGCGATTAAAGCTTTCTGATTCTCACACTGTATTAAAGATTATTACAGAGAATAATAATGTCTGTTATTTTACACACACACACACACACACACACCGCAGGTGGAAGGACTAATAATGTAGAAATGTGGAAGTGTTTATTTCTGTAAATCTGTAAACATGTAATTATATAAATGTGTAAATTTTGGCCATGGAACGGATGACGTCATGCTCCTGGGTTCCGCAGTGACGTGTCCAGATTCGATTGGTGCATTTATACTTTTATCTCAGCTCTGAGATATCAGCCAGAAAAATCGGTTTTCGTGTGTGTGTGTGTGTGTGTGTGTGTGTGTGTGTGTGTGTGGTGGTAAACTTGTGTTGTTTTTTTGTTGTTGTTGTTGTTTTTGTTTTATTATTATTACATACATGAACAGGGAAATCATATACTTATCTCGAATATAATACAACACAGGAACAAAATAAAACAAGCACATGGATACACATATACACAAATAGAAGAACAGAGCAATATTAAAGTTATATCACATCTTTAAATTAGCTCTCAAAAACCATCAAAAAAATCTGGCGTTTTTATTGTCGTGTATAAGTCTGAGGGATTAAATTAGAGAGTTGAATTCAAGGAGAAATATTAAGAAATATTGGAAGACACAATGGAGATCTTGACCGTTTTTGTTTATGAATGAAAAATTTTGCATATAATATAATAAATTTGGCAACATATTCAAGATATAAGTGATGAGGGATTTCATGAAAAAAATGGTATCTTTGAGAACAAGGGAGTGATTAACTTCTATAGGACTGAAAATAAAAGAGCTTAACTCAGTGGTTTCTTCTAAAATCACAAAATGGCATGTCTCATCAATATCAGAATATTTAGAAATGGAGGAATTAACAGTGTTTATTTTATGAACAATTTTAAAGTGGACTTCCTTAAATTTATTAGATATACAAAACTTGTTTGGTAAAAGTCAGGCCCTTTTCCAATCTACATTCAGGTCCGGAAGTATTTGGACAATGACAGAGTTTTTGTGATTTTGCCTTTATACACCACCACAATGGATTTGAAATAAAAAAATCAAGATGTGATCGAAGTGTAAACTTTCAGCTTTATTTTAAGAAGTTCCACAAAAATATGGCATTTACCATTTACGAATTACAGCCATTTTCAGCAAAGTACCTCCATTTTCAGGGGCTCAAAGGTATTTGGACAAAGTGACATAATTGTAAATATAACCATAATTTTAATACTTGGATGAAAATCCTTTGCAGTCAATGACTGTCTGAAGTCTGGAGCCCATGATCTCAAAACTCAGATTCTGAGTTTCCTCCCTGGAGATGCTTTGCCACGCCTTCACTGCAGCCACCTTCAGTTGCTGCTTGTTTGTGTGTCTTTCTGCCTTCAGTCTTGCCTTCAGTAAGTGAAAAGCAGCTCTATTGGGTTGAGATCAGGCGACTGACTTGGCCATTGAAGAATATTCCATTTCTTTGCCTTCAAAAAGTCTTGAGTTGCTTTCGCAGTATGTTTAGGGTCATTATCCACCTGCACTGTGAAGCGGCATCCTATCAGTTTTGTAGCATTTGGCTGAAGTTGAGCAGAGAGTATAGCTCTATACACCTCAGAATTCATCTCGCTGCTTCTGTCAGCAGTCACATCATCAATAAACACCAGTGAGCCAGTTCCATTGGCAGCCATACATGCCTATGCCATAACACTGCCTCCACCATGTTTGACACATGATGTGGTATACTTTGGATCATGAGCTGTTCCTTTCTTTCGCCATACTTTCCTCTTCCCATCATTCTGGTACAAGTTAATCTTGGTTTGATCAGTCCAAAGAATCTTATTCCAGAACATGGGAGGCTTTTTTAGATGTTTTCTGGCAAAGTCTAATCTGGCTTTCCTGTTCTTAAATGTTACCTGTAGTTTGCACCTTGTTGTAAAAGCTCTGTATTTACATTCATGAAGGTGTTGCTTGATTGTAGATTTTGACAATGATACGCCTACCTTCTCCAGAGTATTCTTGACTTCTGGTGATGTTGCGAAGGGGTTTTTCTTCAACAAGGAAAGGATTCTGCAATCATCCACTTTAATTGTCGTCCATGGTTTTCCAGACCTTTCAATGTTGTTGAGGTCACCAGTGCTTTCTTTCTTTTTAAGAATGTACCCAACTGTTGATTTGGCCACACCTAAGGTTTTTGCTCTCTCTCTTATAGATTTATGTTGTTTTTTCAGCCTAATGATGGCCTCCTTCACTTGCATTGAGATCTCCTTGGACTTCATATTGGTAGCTCCAGTCAACGCCGCTTCAGAGTGCAGGTGGATAATGACCATAACCATACTGAGAAAGCAATTCAGGACTTTTTGAAGGCAAAGAAATTGAATATTCTTCAATGGTCAAGTCAGTCGCCTGATCTCAACCCAATAGAGCTGCTTTTCACTTACTGAAGACAAGACTGAAGGCAGAAAGACCCACAAACAAGCAGCAGCTGAAGGTGGCTGCAGTGAAGGCCTGGCAAAGCATCTCCAGGGAGGAAACTCAGCATTTGAGTTTTGAGATCATGGGCTCCAGACTTCAGGCAGTCACTGACTGCAAAGGATTTTCATCCAAGTATTAAAATTATGGTTATATTTACAATTATGTCACTTTGTCCAAATACCTTTGAGCCCCTGAAAATGGAGGTACTTTGTTGAAAATGGCTGTAATTCCTAAATGGTAAATGCCATATTTTTGTGGAAGCTTTTAAAATAAAGCTGAAATTCTACACTTTGATTACGTCTTGCCTGTTTTATTTCAAATCCATTGTGGTGGTGTATAAACACAAAATCACAAAAACTCTGTCATTGTACAAATACATCCGGACCTAACTGTATGTCCATCATGAAGGATCCCCAGTGAAATTTACCCCTTGGTGTAACCTTTCTTTTCATGTTTTTTATTGCATTTCCTATAAGAGATCAGTGCCACCTTGAAGCAAAGCAGAATGTATTACGCTTCTCTCACTAAACATTAGGTAACTTTTAATTAGTTTGACTAAACTCACTGGAATAGCTTTACCAAGTTATTATATTCCTTTAATGGAACGGGGAAGCCATGGAGCTGCTGGTGTTTTGCTCATGTGTTTGTTGATAACATGAGGTCACACACTGTGTTAGTGTGTGTTAGGTCAGTGGGTGGGGCTAATTACACTCTCTCTCTCTCTGCAGGTGGGCGTGTCCCGGCACTCGTCTCTGAGTGGACTCTGCTGTTTACTGATCGCTCTCGTCATCAGCACCTGCAGCCTGGTGTATGCCTCCATCTACATCTACCGCTATTATATCATCCCTCAGGTATACACACACACACACACACACACACACACACACACATGCACACTGAGACTCATCCTCGTACACCATTCATCATGATTTAATGAATGTGTCCTGTTTGATAGATGTTATAAAAACATTTAGTTTAAGGGAAATAGAAAGTATTGGGTTATAAGTATTTCGTGTGTGTGTGTGTGTGTGTGTGCAGGCGGATGAGTCTCAGTTCCGTTGCAATGTGTATTATGAAGACACTCTGAAGGCACCTCAGCATGATCGAGAGGAACTGCAGGAGAATGTCGACATCAACCTGCAGAACAACTACGAGAGAATCAGCATCAACGCTGGCAACACAAACCCACGGACACGCCCTGCCACCATCATACATGACTTCAACAAGGTGTGCGCACACACACACACACACACACACACACACACGCACACACATACACTTGAGCATCACAAATGACTAACAGTGCATCATACTGTAGATCTACACTGTGTGTGTTTGTGTTTAGGGTCTGACTGCATATCATGACATCACTCTGGATAAGTGTTACGTCAGTGTGCTGAACAGCAGCATCGTTCTGCCTCCAAGGAACCTGTGGAAACTCCTCATCAATGTCAAACTGAGAACCGGCAACGTACGTGTGAGACGGTGTGTGTGTGTGAGATGGTGTGTGTGTGTGAGATGGTGTGTGTGTGTGAGATGGTGTGTGTGTGTGAGACGGTGTGTGTGTGTGTGTGTGTGCGACGGTGTGTGTGTGCGACGGTGTGTGTGTGCGACGGTGTGTGTGTGCGACGGTGTGTGTGTGCGACTGTGTGTGTGTATGTGTGTGTGTGTGTATGGGTGTGTGAGACGGTGTGTGAGACGGTGTGTGAGACGGTGTGTGTGTGTGTGACGGTGTGTGTGAGATGGTGTGTGTGTGAGACGGTGTGTGTGTGTGTGCGACGGTGTGTGTGTGCGACGGTGTGTGTGACGGTGTGTGTGTGTATGGGTGTGTGTGTGTATGGGTGTGTGTGTGTATGGGTGTGTGTGTGAGACGGTGTGTGAGACGGTGTGTGAGACGGTGTGTGAGACGGTGTGTGAGACGGTGTGTGTGTGTGACGGTGTGTGACGGTGTGTGTGAGATGGTGTGTGTGTGAGATGGTGTGTGTGTGTGAGATGGTGTGTGTGTGTGAGACGGTGTGTGTGTGTGTGAGACGGTGTGTGTGTGAGACGGTGTGTGTGTGTGACGGTGTGTGACGGTGTGTGTGTGAGATGGTGTGTGTGTGTGAGATGGTGTGTGTGTGTGAGATGGTGTGTGTGTGTGAGACGGTGTGTGTGTGTGTGAGACGGTGTGTGTGTGTGTGTGAGACGGTGTGTGTGTGTGTGTGTGTGAGACGGTGTGTGTGTGTGTGTGAGACGGTGTGAGATGGTGTGTGTGTGTGTGTGTGTGTCTACACCTCACCACTGACTGCAGTATTTCCCCGTTCTTCAGGAGGCCTCTCTCCCCCAGACGTACATGGTTCAGGAGGAGATGGTGGTGTCTGAGCAGGTGATGAACACACGTGTGTTTGGCGTGTTTATCCACAGACTGTGTGAGGGGAAACCAACCTATCAGATCAGACGCCGCCTCACACGCCGCCGTAAGTAACAACTCTTTTAAATATCTTAATTATAAGATTCTGTAAAGAAGTGCATTTATTGCGACACACACCAGCGTGAGTTACCAGTTTTATACCACAGTGTGGTTGAAATCTTGAATCTGACTGATTGGAAAGGTTTTGTGTATAGCAGCAGGGCTTGCACAGTATTCCTGGTTGCAACAAAGACAACAGTTTTATATATAAATATGCTGCTTCTAATATGTTATAATTTCTATAGTAGCAGCTCATTCACAGAGACTTGTACAGTGGACGCTCCACATTAAAGGATTTTTAAAAATCGTTGATTAAAACAAAAGTTTTCTGTAAGGATATGTTTACTTAACATGGATGGAAGAAGTCTCCAGTATCAGCACTTTCAATAATCAGAGGTAAAGCTGTAACTTTAAGTTAACAGTAATCACTGATTAATGGTGTTACTTACAAGCTTCTTCATTACAGTAAGAGTGATTGTTTGATTGAAATTCCACAAATAAACTGAAAATTGTAGTGGAATTAAAGAAAGAGGAAGATTTAATAAAGAATAAATAATATTTAATGCCTCTTAATGTTCATTGGTAACAAAAAAAACAAAAGGTGGGAAAAGAAAAAAAGTGTGTGATTGTAGCGAGTGTGTGATTGTAGCGAGCGTGTGAATGTAGCGAGCGTGTGAATGTAGCGAGTGTGTGAATGTAGCGAGTGTGTGATTGTAGCGAGCGTGTGATTGTAGCGGGCGTGTGAGTATAGCGAGTGTGTGAATGTAGCGAGTGTGTGAATGTAGCGAGTGTGTGATTGTAGCGAGTGTGTGATTGTAGCGAGTGTGTGAGTGTAGCGAGTGTGTGAATGTAGCGAGTGTGTGAATGTAGCGAGTGTGTGAATGTAGCGAACGTGTGAGTATAGCGAGCGTGTCAGTGTAGCGAGCGTGTCAGTGTAGCGAGCGTGTGATTGTAGCGAGCGTGTGATTGTAGCGAGCGTGTGATTATAGAGTGTGTGATTATAGAGTGTGTGAACGTAGCGAGTGTGTGAACGTAGCGAGCGTGTGAACGTAGCGAGCGTGTGATTATAGAGTGTGTGAATGTAGCGAGTGTGTGAATGTAGCGAGTGTGTGAATGTAGCGAGCGTGTGAATGTAGCGAGCGTGTGAATGTAGCGAGCGTGTGAATGTAGCGAGTGTGTGAATGTAGCGAGCGTGTGATTGTAGCGAGCGTGTGAATGTAGCGAGCGTGTGAATGTAGCGAGCGTGTGATTATAGAGTGTGTGATTGTAGCGAGCGTGTGAATGTAGCGAGCGTGTGAATGTAGCGAGCGTGTGATTATAGAGTGTGTGATTGTAGCGAGTGTGTGAATGTAGCGAGCGTGTGAATGTAGCGAGCGTGTGAATGTAGCGAGCGTGTGAATGTAGCGAGCGTGTGATTATAGAGTGTGTGATTGTAGCGAGTGTGTGAATGTAGCGAGTGTGTGAATGTAGCGAGTGTGTGATTGTAGCGAGTGTGTGATTGTAGCGAGTGTGTGAATGTAGCGAGTGTGTGATTATAGAGTGTGTGTGATTGTAGCGAGAGTGTGATTACAGTGAGTGTGATTACAGTGAGCGTGTGATTATAGTGAGTGTGTGATTATAGTGAGTGTGTGATTATAGAGTGTGTGATTATAGTGTGTGAATGTAGCGAGTGTGTGATTGTAGCGAGTGTGTGATTGTAGCGAGTGTGTGATTGTAGCGAGTGTGTGATTGTAGCGAGTGTGTGAATGTAGCGAGAGTGTGAATGTAGCGAGAGTGTGATTACAGTGAGTGTGATTACAGTGAGCGTGTGATTACAGTGAGTGTGATTACAGTGAGTGTGTGATTACAGTGAGTGTGATTACAGTGAGTGTGATTACAGTGAGCGTGTGATTATAGTGAGTGTGTGATTACAGTGAGTGTGTGATTACAGTGAGTGTGTGATTACAGTGAGTGTGTGATTATAGTGAGTGTGTGATTATAGTGAGTGTGCGTTAGTGAGTGACACAGGTGTGTTGTTGTTGATTTGACATGTGAAGCTTCACTTTTAATAAGCCATGTTCATTTATTCAGCTTTTATCAGCATAAAATCCATGCAAATATAAATTTATTCATATAGAAATAATTTTCCCCCTGCAGGTATCGCCAAGCGGGAGGAGCAGATCTGTCACTCGATCCGACACTTTGAGAACACATTCGTAATGGACACGCTGATTTGTGATGCGCCCTGAATCATAACTTTCACCTCACATCACTCTCATTTCCTCTCTTAATGACTAGTTTATTTATTTCATGATTTAATTGATTTATTGTTAAAAGTGCTTCCATTAATCACCCAGTAGCACTGTGTGTGTGTGTGTGTGTGTGTGTGTGTGTGTGTGTATATATATATATGCTAATATTAAAGTCCCATCTTGTGATCATAGACCAGCTATTTCTGGTGTAATATAAAGTATAATCTTGATATAAGAACATGTTCACCTGCACACTGAACCATAAAAATAGGGTTAGCTGGCTAAAAATAACCATGGCAATCATTAAAAACACATTTAACTGTTCCACATGTACAGGGAAGTGTAGTAATGATAGCTTACCATGTGGTGAACAAGAATTTTGCAGTATGTTGTATAATGGATTATTAGCACAGGACCAGTTTATACTCTACTTTTATTTCTTTCTGTCCCAGACTATGCACTTGTCCACTCCATGTAGCACTTAATAACCTGTAACTGTGTTCATTTATCTGTATCAGAAGTTTGATCGATTGTTATTTCTATAGCTGGAATATCTCGTTAACCTTTACATTGCATGAATCTTTACACATTTGCACATTAAATAGTGAATAATTGAATGTAAATTTTAAAAATCCATTTAAATGTGGACTGCGTGACTTTTCAAACTGAACCTTCTCCTAATCTGAGTAATGTAGCTGAACATCTGAGCAAATAAAGAAATTGCACACATTAACACTGTGAGATTAGTCTTATTCTTTCTCTTAACGAATACTTTTGTATCTTGTTCCAATAATGTCATTCAGAAATCTTAAAATACTGTAGGATCTGAAGTGAACAGGCAAGGAAAGAAAAGAAGCCATAAAGCTAGGAATCCTGCTCCCAGACTTTGCAGACCCAAGTTAATTACCTCTTGTTTACTGATTGTTGGATTTCAACTGTCCTGTGAACAAACAGCAACTGATAGGACATCCCTGACCAGAGGACGAACCCTCTCAGCCAAGAGGAACCTCTGTCAAACTTATTAATCTAGGCCGTTGGCCAAGACCAGATGGCTCACCCAACACGATGGTAAAACTGATAACTACAGAAAAGGGGGGGGGGACTCACCCAAGGACCCTCATGGAATGAGACCTTTGTTCTCCCCAGGAACACAAAGTTCACCACCCTTCACAAATTCCACAGAACCCAGCTTTAACAGACTGCATAAGGCTACTTTACATCTCCTATAAGGACAATGACTTTTAAGATGTTAAAAGTCCACCATAGTTTTCCATAGTTTTTCCACCATAGTTTGGAAACTTTTTAATATCATTCCTTATATTTATCATGCTTATAGCCACCAGGTCATTATGATGCTTTTTGATAGTTTAACAGGGACCATAGTGTTCGTGTGTGTATCAATAACAGCAGGTACGTCATGTTTGCTATGTGTGTGATCACTATTGAATTTCCTAAGGGTTGGTATAATGTAAAGTTGAGTACAATGTATTACATGCATGTTACCAAATTCCTTACCAAAGTTCTAACTTAACCTTGTGCAAAGTTTGGAAAGCACATAACTCAGAGACCAGAATGTTAATTAGTGTCAGAGGAGGAGAATACAGTTTACACCCTGCCCCAAGATCCTGCAAACACTTTGGAGCAAACACTTTGGGGTCAGCCCAACTGGAAAGGGTTAAAACCCCCTGACACAAAGGAAACTCTGAGTCTCATCCAATACATCTTTGCAAGAGTCTCATCCACATCTGAAGGAAGTCTCATCAACCAAGAGCTTTAGAAGTTCATCACGAGGAGATCACGTTTGCTCCGAGACTCCGCATCCAGACTGGTTCTTGCAAAGCCTCCAACTCTCGCCTTCGCACCGCTGTGAACCATTCTTCAAAGTTTTGCAACCCGCCTACGAGACTCCTCCGAGTTCACACCTCACTCTGTTTATCTCCCTCATTGGTCTTTCGAGACGCTACATAAGGCCAACCAGACCGCCGACCAATCAACATCGCCGGAAAATCCTTCCAAACAACAACGCAACGAGGGAATCCCTGGCAACACAAACGCAAGTATAGTACCTCCAGATTCTCGCTGAACTGGTGCATTTAATACAAGTTTAAAGCCCTTCTAAACAGGAGCTCAGTTTGTGGACAAAGCTTCCTGTTTACCTTTCAGTCTACAGAGACTGAAGGAGTCGCTGAAAGCACAAACACAAATCACTCAACTCGCGGTAATAAGATATAGGTGAGAATCATCGCGCGCTACCTGCTGGTTCGACTCGCCTCCTCTCCTTCCACAGCTGACGCTAGATCACGCCCCCCCCCCCCCCCCCCAACAGTAATATTTATTATTATTATAACTATATTATTATTATATGATTATAATTTTATATATATATATATATATATATATATATATATATATATATATATATATATATATATATATTAATATTTGACAACTGTTTTACGATAGAAACGTTAAACAACCATAATATCTAGGGAAGCAAACTACTCAACTGTTTTCAAATTTTGTCATATTGAATTGAAAATATATAATTTACGTGATTCATGTAATGGAATGCGTTACTGTTAATGTGACCCGAAACATTAATAGAGCTGTTTTCAGCATATTAGGCATCGAATTCAGAATGAACATGTGCATATTGTGAATGAATTTAATGAGCCTGGTGACCTGGCTTTCCTGATAGCCTTTCAGTAAATTAAGTTGTCTAAGAAAATGATTCATAAACCTCAAAGTGGGACTCAGACTTGTGAATTTGACTCAAGTGTGTTTTTAGGATGTGGTTCAGACAGTCACTGAGCCTATTAAAATAAAAATATTATTTGAAAATAGTTTAAATGCATTACTTTACAATAAATTCTAGTTCTTTAACAATATTTGTTTATTCTTCTCTTTCTTTATTCCTTTAATTTTCTCTTTTTTACAAGAAATCCCCAAGTGTCTGCAACCATTGTATTTTGACATGTCTATGTCTGGTCTGTGCCCAAAAAGTTAAAGGGATAGTTCACCTATCAACATTCAGATAGACGAGCCTCTTCTGTATTTCCAGATTGCATTGTGGATCATTCATTGCAACATTTAACCTGATTCTCACCCATTACTGCTTGACAGATTATTTATGCTACTGCCCACTGACATGGTTTTAAAGCAATTGTTATCCAATTTTGCCCTCCAAACATCTTAAAATGCACATAAGTAGATCAGGTAAATCAATCCTGTGTGTGTGTGTGTGTGTGTGTGTGTGTGTTAATATCATGTGCAGAGGAGCTGGAGGGTGTTCATGATTTTACAGCTCTGATGGCTTGGGGAAAGAAGATCCTCAGTTACTAGTCTCTCAGTCCCGGCCATGTAGTTGCGGAGGCACTTCCCAGACCACAGTCATCGGAACAGTCCACTGTAGATGTTGTGTTAGGATGGCTCTTTGTGCAATGTTTTAGCTAAACAAGCCAGGAGAGCTGGTACTGTTGACATGCAACTTTATTCTCGCAATTTTTCCAAGATGTCACTCTGTAGAGATTTTGGAATTATCAATCGAAAGCCTTTCAACAACAGTCCATTTTCTACTGTCAGTTTCCCTGAAATTTGGAAGTATGGCCACGCCATGGCTTCCATTGTCGTCCAGCGCTCTAGAGAGTACTTCTACACCAGCTGTAAAACCAGATCAGCTTCCTGATGTTGCTGTATTTTGTGAAGTCTCTTTTCAGTAGCAAGTAAGCTTGTGATAATTGAATTCACATACAGGTTTATCTCTTCTTCTTTTAGCTGTTTGTCTTCGTCCCCATTTTCTCTTCGAGGTGCTCTGAAGAGGACATCAGTAGTTGTGATGTTTTTCCCTGGAACATGCGAAACTGTGTGAGTCTCATATGCAGTCTTTGGATAAGAGGCAGTAGTTCATCTAAGTTTTTAGAACTCAGGAGAGGTACTAAAGGTTTGTGGTCTGTCTCTACATGAAAGGAAAGACCCACCAGAAAGTCTCACAAGCCCATATGACAGCTAGGGCCTCCTTTTCACTTTGCGCGTATCTCCGTTCAGTATTTGTGAGCGCTCTTGATGCATAAACTGTGGGTTTGAGCTGTTTGTCACCCTGCATTTCTAGCAATACCGCTCCCAGTCCATATGATGAAGGATCTGCCGAGACAGTTGTAGTTGCTTTTGGGTCATAAAGAGCAAGCCCAGGTGGTGTGCTTAGATCTCTTAGATCTTCTTCTCAAAAGCTCTCTGTCATGGCTCTCCCCATGCCCACATATTCTTTTTCTGCAGGAGATCTCTCAAAGGCTTTGTTTTCTCCACAAGGTTAAGTAAAAACTTCACTAAATGGTTTATCATTCCCATGAATCTCCGCACTTCACTTATGTTGGCTTGCTCATATGTGTGATTGCTCTCACCTTTTCAGGATCTGCATGAACCCCTGACTCATTCAGTATCTGTCCAAGGAACTTCTCTTAGAGAATTCGCATTTCTCATTGAGAGTCACTCCTCCCTTTTGCAGTTTTTGCAGCATGGCAAAAAGACATTGGTCATGTACTGCTTCGGACACACCGAACACTATTATATCGTCCATGTGGCACAGGACTCCCTGTAGACCCTCCACAATCTGTGACATTCTTTTCTGGAAATGTTCTACAGCTGAAGATTTTCCAAAACAATGTCTGTTGAAGCAGAACCTTCCAAAAGGTCAGTAGAGGTAAAGGTAGTAAAGGTTGTGTGGAGGGCTGAATTCTGTGACAAAGGAATTTGCCAAAACCCGAAGTTGGCGTCAAGTTTTGGGAAGACTTTGGCTCCTTCCAGTTGACCCAGTGTGTGCTCCACAGAAGGACGAATGTATCTTTCCCTAGTCACTGCGCTGTTGAGTTTAATTAGGTCCATACATATGCGTACACCGCTGCTGGGTTTCGGAAAAACGACTATGCCTGCGCACCAGTCAGTTGGTTGTTCTACTCTGGCAATAACTCCTTGATTCCCCATGCATTCCAATTCCTGTTTCACTTTTGACATTGGGGTAGTGGAATGCGATGGGGTGTTGACAGTGAAAAGGGCTTGGTGTCTGATTTTAGAGATATTTTATACTCTCCCTGCAATTTCCCAAGACCCTGGAATAATTTATGGAACTGTCTTTTAACTGACTCGACTATCAAAGTTCACAGTATCAGTTCTCTCTATAATCCCTAGAGCATGGATTGCTGGCCTCCCCAGTAGGGCCATTCTCAATCCTGAGATCACATAAATATCTTGGGTCGTGGTTTTACTTTTTGGGCTGATTTTGGCTGTGCACCTATCCTTGACCTGCAGTGAATCTTGGCCTGGTCTCAAAAGTATCTTTGAGGTTTTCTGCAATTTGCCAAAGTTTTACTCCTTGAACAGCTCCACTGAAACCACCGTAACATCTGCTCCTGTGTCCACTTTGAACAGCACCTCTGTATCATTCAGTTTGCATTTTATCAGCCAGGGGGCATCATTCTGCTCTGTACTAACAGTGCCTAAGAATGCTGTGTCACTCTCATCTTCATTAAGAGTCATGTTCACTTCACTTATGTCTCTGTTCTTGCAAACCTTAGCATAATGTCCTTTTTTCCTGCAAAGGTTGCAGTATGCCTGTTTCACTGGGCATTGAAATTTGCTGTGAGATGGAGTTTTCCTACTCTAACATGGAATGGATTTTTCTGACACTGTCTGTTTCTCTGCCATTTTAGCAGGCCCCTACCTTTGCATCATGCCTCTACCTTTACTGTAAGGTCCTTGCTGTGCATGATAAAATGTCAACATTTGTTGCTGTGTCACTTTTGAAATCGGCTTTCAACTCCTCTTGCTGGTTTTTTTTTTTTTTTTTTTTTTTTTTAAACCAGCTCACTTTGGCATACACGTATGACAGCTTTCTCTAAAGTAAGTTCAGAATCCATCTGGAGTTGCTCTGTCAGTCTTTTGTCTCTCAGTCCTACCACTAATCTGTCCCGAATCATTTCACTGTATAGCTGTCCATACCCGCAATGCGGTCAGCTAGGCAAAGGAATGCTGTGATGAAATTATCTGCAGAATCTCCTGCTTCTTGCTATCTCATATTAAGCTTTGCGTGTTCAAATATTATATTTCATAGTACTACAAAGTGTACATGTAGTCTCTCTATGACAATATTATACTCACCTGGCTGTTCTGGACTGAGGTGCAGCAACGTGAGAATGTTCTCCGCCTCATCGCCAATGCAAACGAGTGCATTCACTTGGCACTCTTCTGGCTGTAACTCTAGTCCCAATGCAACTCTAAATCTTTCAAACCTTTTAATCCACTTTGGCCATTCCCCTGGCATTGAGAAGTCAAACTTTTCAATTCAGTTCAATTCAATTTTATTTGTATAGAGCTTTTAACAATGGACACTGTCACAAAGCAGCTTTACAGAAATAAATGGATTCAAAATATATTGCAAATATGTGAATTTATCCCTAATGAGCAAGCCAGAGGAGACAGTGGCAAGGAAAAACTCCCTGAGACAATATGAGGAAGAAACTTTGAGAGGAACCAGACTCAAAAGGGAACCATCCTCGTCTGGGTGCAATGGATAGTGCAATTATAAATAAATCCTTCTATTATTGTACTATATGGACAAATAGTGCAAATGTGCAACCAGTAAAATCTTGGGGATCTCCAACAACCAAACAAGCTCCAGTTAGTTCAGAATGCAGCAGCAAGAGTCTTTACAAGAATAAGAAGATATGACCACATCACCCCTATCTTATCCACACTGCATTGGCTCAAAATTAAATTTCGTATTGATTATAAAATACTACTATTGACCTATAAAGCGCTAAATGGTCTTGCGCCACAGTACCTGAGTGAACTTTTGGTCTTTTATGATCTGCCACGCCTACTTTGATCAAATGGTGCAGGCTATTTGTTGGTACCTCGAAAAGCAAAGGCTACAGCAGGGGGTAGAGCTTTCTCTTAAAAAGCCCCACAGTTATGGAACAGCCTTCCACTTAGTGTTCGGGGCTCAGACACAGTCTCAGGGTTTAAGTCTAGGCTGAAAACATATTTGTTTAGTCAAGCCTTTTGTGAATAGTTTTTTCTTAGGTACAGGGGCAGGTCTGGAGGGTTCACAGGCATAGAGTGTTGTGGTGAACTGGGATGTTTGGATGCTGTCGCTCCCCCATTCTCACACGTTCACTCAGGTTTGTCGATGGTGGAGTGGCTGGAGCTTTATGTCCCAGGGTGCCCTCATGTCTGTGTTAGCTTCTGGCTCTCCCTTTTAGTTATGCTGTCATAGCTAGTCTTGCCGGAGTACCTGCTTGCACTCTGCACGCAAAGTACATTGTCCTTAACCATGAGAGGACAAAAGCTTACCTAACAATCTCTCCCTCTCTCTCCATCTCTCTCTCTCCCTCTCTCTCCATCTCTCTCTCTCCCTCACTCTCTATCGAGCTACACATGCTACTTCTGAGATGCCAGTGATCCTGACCCCTTCTGCTCTCCAGACCTGCCTGATCCATTCTGATGACCTACTTCTCCTAGTTCTCATCGGGTGAGATTGCTCACTGCCGCTGGGGGTGGCCCCATATGGATGGCCTGAAGAACCATTTGGATTGCTGGGGATAGTGCCACCTAAGATAAGATAGGGGTGATGTGGTCATATCTTCTCATTCTCTCACTTTTGCATTCTGGACTAACTGGAGCTTGTTTATGCATCTACTAGAGCATCCAGACAGCAAGGCATTGCAATAATCCAACTTAAAGGTAACAAAGGCATGAACTAATTTTTCTGCATCGTGTAGTGACAATGTATTTCTTATTTTATCAATATTTCTGAGATGAAAGAAAGCTATCCTAGTGATATTATCTACATGAGATTCAAATGAAAGACTGGAGTTGATAATCACACCAAGGTCTTTTACTGCTGCACATGATGAAACAGAAAGGCCATCCAGAGTTATTATGTAATCAGAACGCTTACTTCTAGCTGCATGTTATCCTAGTACAAGTACTTCTGTCTTGTCAGAATTAAGTAAGAGAAAGTTACTAAGCATCCAGTGTCTAATGTCCTTTACACATTCCTCAACTTTTATTAAGCTGGTGTCTGTCATCTGGCTTTGCTGAAACATACAACTGAGTGTCATCAGCGTAACAGTGGAAGCTAATACCATGTTTATGAATAATTTCACCCAGAGGTAGCATATAAAAAGAAAAGAGCAGTGGGCCTAAAACAGAGCCTTGCAGGACACCAAACTTTACCTTAGTATGTGTAGAGAAGTCACCATTTACGTTTACAAACTGATAACGATCAGTCAGATAAGACCTGAGCCAGGAAAGGGCTGTTCCCTTAATGCCTACTACATTTTCTAGTCTATCGAGGAGAATAGCATGATCAATGGTATCAAAAGCTGCACTAAGGTCAAGCAGCACCAGCAAGGAGACACAACCCTGATCAGAGGCCAGTAGTAAGTCATTTACCACTTTAACCAGCGCTGTCTCTGTGCTATGATGAGGCCTAAATCCTTGACTAATGTCAAGAATGTTATTCCTATGTAGGTTTGAGCATAGCTGCTGTGCTACAACCTTTTCTAGGATCTTGGAGATAAAGGGGAGGTTTGATATTGGCCTATAGTTAGACAGCTGACAGGGGTCAAGGTCAGGTTTTTTAATCAAGGGCTTGATAACTGCTAGTTTAAAAGATTTAGGTACATAGCCAGTGCTAAGGGAAGAATTGATTATCTTTAGAAGAGGTTTGATTGTTTCTGGAATTATCTGTTTGAAGAAACATGTAGGTAAAGGATCTAGTGTACAGGTTGATGATTTTACTGATGATCCCCCATCAACTTTTGCGGTGGCAGTACTTGAAAATGATCCATTTTCTTTTATTCCACAGCTCCCTCCTCTGCACATAGCATTTTCTCGTCCTCCAAATTTCACTTCCTATAGCGTGAATTCTATGCATCTCTCATGGCAAAAGGGCCCGTTCTGTCTTCCTATACCATTCTCGTGCAAAATTCTGACACCATGTTGTGTTAGGATGGCTCTTTATGTGATGTTTTTGTTAAACAACCCGGGAGATATGGAACTGTTGACATGCAACATGCAAACCCTCCCCCGGGTTGGTTAATCACATCACTACAGTAGGAGTGTGGGGGATCCTGCACTGATCCTGCACTGCCTAGGGTAGATTACCAGTGATGTTCCCAGTGACGATGCTCTCTGTAGTGGTGGTGTACAAGGACTTCTGAAGAGCTGAGGAGATGTTGAACTTCCTCAGCTCACGTAAATGGTAGAAACACTGTCTTGCCTTCCATATTATGGTCAAAGTGTGTAGAGTCTATGACAGGTCCTCACTGATGTCTACAACGAGGTACCTGAAGCTGCTCACTCTCTCCACTGGGGTCCTGTTGATTGTGAGAGCTGTGTACATCCTCTGTTGCTCCCTTCGGAAGTCTACACCCAGTTCCTTAGTCTTGTTGACATTTAGGAACAGGTTGTGGTCAGGCACTACTGGGACAGTCTCTCCACTTCATCCACATACACCTTCTCAACATTCTTAGTTATCAGGCCTACAACCACAGTGTCCTCCACAAACTACACAATGATCTTGGATCTGTGTATGGCTACACAATCATGTGTGGGCAGGGAGTACAGCAGATGGCTTAAGACACAGCCTTGGGGGCTGCAGTGTTGAGTGTGAGGGTGTTAGAGGTAAAGCCGCCAACTTTCACCACCTGCAGCCGACCAGTTAAGAAATCCAGAACCAAATGGCAGAGTGAGGAGAACATGCCCAGCTCCCTGAGCCTACCAAATAGCCTGAGGGGTGACTATGGTGTTGAAGGCAGTCTCACATATTTCCCACTTCCCATTTCAAGATGAAATAGGGTGGCGTATAGGTCATGGAAGATGGCGTCATCTGTGGATCTATATGATCAGTCAGCACTTGCCACATTTTTCATTGCGCACCTTAGTCCATTTCTCCCTTCTGGAGACCATGTCTCCCTTCTGGAGCCAAGCATTATAGGCAGTGGTGTGTGCATTCTGTACATCGCAGATGGAATCCACTGTTTCTGGTTGGGAAAGACCCAACCATTCCCTTGGGGATGATCTCATATGTCAGCGTAGAAATGAAACACAACACCACTTCTGTGAACTCACTGATGTTTCTAGAACTAGACTGAAACATGTCCCATCACTCAGTGTGTCCTGCAGTGTGGCTTCTGATTGGGCAGTCCAGCGTCTGACCTCTCGTGATACTTGTGCTTCCTGCAACATCTTTGTTTATATTCCAGTAATGCAGGCAGAGGAGTGACTCTGTATCCTTTCCTGAGTTGAGTGTAAGGTTAGAGTGTACGGTTTGAATTAGGGTTACGGTCCAGTGTTTTTTTTTATCCCTCGAGGGATACGTGATATGTTGATGGAAGTTTGGCATGACCTGTTTCAAATTGGCTTTGTTAAAGTCTCTGGCTATGATGAGGGCACTATCCGGGTATTTGTTCTGATGCCTGTTGAGCATATCATGAAGTTCGGCTAAGGCAATGTCCATGTTTGCTTGAGGTCGGATGTAAATGGCCATGATGATGACCAAGGTTAACTCTCAGGGCAGGTAGAAGGGATGACATCTGATTGTAAGGAGGTCCAGGATAGGAAAATGGGAGAATGGGAATATCAATGTTCCTAGCATCACACCAGTTGTTGTTGGTCAACAGACAGACTCCCCCACCTTTTGAATTTATCTGACTTCCGTTCTGTCCATATGGAAAATGGAGAAGGACTCCACAGGTTGAATGGACTGGTCAGGTAAGGGTAAGCCAAGTTTTGGTGAAGCAAACGATATTGCAGTTGGTCACACTGCGTTGGAAAAAATCTCATGCTGATGTTGTCCTGTTATTTTCAATGGTCTGTACATTTGCAAGCAGTATGCTAGGCAGAGGATGGTGTGTGTGCTCCTGATCTTAGCCTGTTTCCTTTGGCTAAGCATACCTGAATGTTTCCCTCGGTGTTTCCTGCGTGTCCTCTGGGGCATTTGTTTTGGTTGGTATCTCTGTGGATTTCTTTTGGCCAAGGGGGGTTGCTCATAAAAATGTCTGGTAACTGGTGATGAATGCCAAAGATGTGGGTGCAAAAAAAGTAAGTAAAATAAGATTGAAAAACAAAAAATGCACAGTGTTGAAGGAGCAAAGACGACATCATCTGGAGTCATCTGTGCCATCTTGAAAAGCCATTAGTGTTAGCCGTCAGGCCAAAAACCCGGTTGGGGAAGTTAGTATAGTTAGTAGAGTATGTAGTAGTATAGTATAAAAACATTAAAGAAGGCAATAATATTTTAAAAATAACAAATTGCTACTTTGGTGAAGAGGTAGGCCTTTAGTCATTGTTTGAGGACAGTCATTGAGTAAAAAGTGGCTGTTCAGACAGCCAGGGGAAGTTCATTCACCACCTCGGTGCAGGACAGAGAACAGCCTTGATGCAGGTCTTCCTTGTACATTGGGAGGTGGTGGTTCCAGTCATGCTAGTGCTAGAGGACCGGGGGAGCATGGTGCAGAGCAGGCAGAGATAAGTGCTGTACGGTAGGTGGGCACTTGTCTGGTTTTGGCTTTATAGGTGAGCATGAGGGTTTTAAATCTGATGAAGCAGCTACAGGAAGCCAGTGGAGGGAGTGTAGCAATAAGGTGGATAATAGAACTTAGGAAGATTTAAAAAAAAAAAAAAAATCATGCAGCTGCGTTCTGGATCAGTTGCAAGGGTTAGATGGTGAGCAGAGGCAGACCTGAGGGAGCGATTTGCAGTAGAGCTTCTGTATGGAGCAGTTGTGGATCTCCTCCATGTCACCCGATATGACCAACCCTGCAGGTAAGAAACAAACCACTGCCATGCTGTATCACAAATTCCAAGTCTCATGAGGATGGACAGGATTGTCTTGTTATTGACTGAACTTCTCAACCTGCAGCCACTGCAGCACATCTTAATGCTGACCTGACTTTCCCTAAATTTCTCACTCATTCTCTGTCTCACTCGCTCTTTCTCTGTTTCTTCCCCTGTCTGTCTATCTGTCTATCTGTCTGTCTG
Organism: Pangasianodon hypophthalmus; assembly: GCF_027358585.1. Taxonomy (NCBI): domain Eukaryota; kingdom Metazoa; phylum Chordata; class Actinopteri; order Siluriformes; family Pangasiidae; genus Pangasianodon; species Pangasianodon hypophthalmus. Next base: position 21,306,256 of record NC_069730.1, on the reverse strand, counting down.
TGGTTTCATAACACTGTTTGCAGGTGTTCACAGTTTTGTGGTCGATGCCACAGTGTTTTCAGGAAGTTAATTTGTACTGCAGATAATCAGCATACTGTATGCCAGCACGTGTTAAACATGAGTGACTGTAATCTAATCTATATAATTTGGCTTTTTTGACAAAAAAAATTACAGAAAAACTCTTTAATGTCAAAGTGAAAACAGGTTTTTTTGTCATTTTCTTTTTTTGTCAAAAAAGCCAAATTATATTGACCATGATTGATTTATAAAATCAATAAAAGGGTAAAACATCCAAGGGGGTGAATACTTTTTATAGGCACTGTATGTTGTATTTTATTTTTTTTATTTGATTTGATATATTTATATCTTCCTGTATTATTTTGATAATTCTCCCACAAATCAGCTGTGATAAATATCACATAAATGTGAAACATTATCAGTCTTTAATAAACGAATTTAACAGTTGGCTTTGTGTGTGTGTGTGTGTGTGTGAGAGAGTGCATGTGCAGGTGTGGTGTGTGTGTACTGGTGCATAAATGCTCACCCACGTTTGTTTTACATTAAAATGAGGTCATTTAGTAATGAAAATGAAAAAGAAACCAAAGTTTAGTCTCTCTCACTGTTTCCCACTATCTCTCTGCCTCTCATTTACATTACATTTACATTTACAGCAGAGACTTTATCCACAGTGAAGTACAGTGTTTTTACATCAGAAACATCATCATGTTAGTTCAATAGGTAAGTGTTAAAAGATCCATCCAGCTAAAAGCCTGTTAGAGAGGAGTTAGTACAGCATTAGCCTTTCTTTCTGTCTCTCTCTCTATCTGTTTCTCAGCCTCTGTCTCTCACTCTCACTGTCAAACTGTCACGACAGCCTTTTGGTTTTTTCACATTTCTCAGACTGACACAGAGAAGCAGTCAGGAAGTAAGAACTCAGACGTTGTTCGTCTTTGATGGCAGTGGTGTTTTCTGGAGGCTAAAGTTTTCATGTAAGTGGATTTTTAACTTGATACATATTCAAATTATTGTTATTTCATTCAGATATTAAAAATGTGATGAAGTTTAATTCAACATAAAAGTCCTTTACGCCGCTCATGTGTGAGTCAACAGCATGAGGGTCACAGTGCCGTTCTTACCGAGAACAGAAAACACAGAACTAGCAATAATAATAATAATAATAATAATAATAATAATAAACAGCACTTTATTACAGTCATTAAATGAATTGAATTGAACATGAAAAGCATATAATAAAGTAATGATCATCAGCAGGGACAATTTTGAGAATACATGTGTTTTTTGTGTGTGTGTGTGTGTGTGTGTGAGTGTGTGAGTGTGTGTGTGTGTGTAAAATTCTCATTAAAGAAAAAAAAATCAGTTTGAACTGATGTTGAAACATTCTAATCTAACAATTCTCAGGAACACGCCACACTGGACATGTGCTGGTGCTTCATAGCTCAAACTCACCTGAAAGACTTGATAATACGCTGATTTTATCTTTTATATTCACCATAATTCGAGCTTGGTGAGAAAGAAACATACTGTACAAACAACTCTTTTATAAATGCAGAAGTGCATTATATATAAACTATACGTTTAACAGTCATGTCTTTAGATGTGAGAAGCTCATTATCAGAAATAATTATAATTAAGCTGACCAGTTGAGCTTCCCGATCCAGCTCCAGTCTTCATTAAGATGGAACTAGATAAGGAAGTACGATGAACTATAACTGGATGTAGGAATTGTAACCAGAACAAGATCAGGTCCTGAGGTAGTATGTAAAGTCAAACAGGAACTAGAATTTAATTCAACTCAATTTTACTTGTATAACATTTTTAACACAAAATACTCTTCTGGGTGACACCAGATAGTGTGATTATAAATTAGTACAGTACTCCGGTATAGAAGAGTAAGGATAAACAGTACTGAGTGTGTTTACAGGATGTTCAACATGAGCAGATTGTGAATAAGAGCCCTGGGATGAGCACAGGTCAGTCTTTATGATTACAGCAGCCCAAACACAAATCTAAAGAATCAAGATGACACTGAAAAACTGAAGTCAGACACCAACATCACATCAGACATCAGGAGCACACACACAGCTCAAGAATGAGAGAGAGAGAGAGAGAGAGAGAGAGAGAGACAGCATCCAAACATTACAGTTTACCAGAGCTCTCTATGCCCATGAACCCTCCAAGATCTTCACCTTTGACTAAGAGAAAAAATATTCAACAAATATGTTTTGTGACTAAACAAATATGTTTTCAGCCTAGACCTAAACACTGAGACTGTGTCTGAGTCCTGAGCACTAACTGGAAGGCTGTTCCATAACCGTGGGGCTTTGTAAGAGAAAGCTCTACCCCCTGCTGTAGCTTTCACTATTATAGGGACCGGAAAATCTTGCTTCTTTTGATCGAGGTAGGCATGGCAGATCGTAAAAGACCAAAGGTGCTCAGGTAGTGCAGCACGAGACCATTCAGTGTTTTATAGGTTACCGATAGTATTTTATAATTAAATTATAGTTAATGTGAAATTTAACTGGGAGCCAATGCAGTGTGGATAAAGATGGGGTGATGTGGTCATATCTTCTGGTTCTGATGCGGGCTGATGCATTCTGGACTAACTGGAGCTTGAGGTAGAGCTGAGAAAGAAAACAAACATAAGTTTCTATGTGCATCAGTGTGTGTTCCTCTTGTTGTAGTGTGTGTTTCATTCAGTGTGTTTAAGTGTGTATTGCTGTTTCACTGTGTTTGACTGAAGTGTGTGTGTGTTTCTCATCTTGCTTCTGTTTCAGCATGGCAGGCTGCAGAGACTGGGTGGAATGTGTTCAATTTGGCTTCTACATTCCCGTCCTCGCCGCTGGTTTTCCTTTAAACATGGCCGCCCTGTGGCAGCTGTTCTTCCGCGTTCGTCGCTGGAATGAATCCACTGTTTACCTCCTGAACCTTGTCATTAATGACTGCCTGCTCCTTCTCGCACTGCCGTTTAAAATCATGGCTTATCACCGGCCATGGAATCTCGGACGCTTTTCCTGCTCACTGTTTGAGAGTTTTGTCTACGTCAACATGTACGGCAGCATTCTGCTGAGTGTGTGCATCTCCGTGGATCGTTACGTCGCTCTGAAATTTCCCTTTCGGCGCCTGCGATCCATACGGAAGGCTGTGTTCGTCTGCGCAGTTATGTGGACATTAGTGTTTGGGTTTAGCTACCCAGTTTACGATCTCCATGGGGACAACAGTAACAACAACAAGTCCTTCTGTTTCCAGAACTTTTCCAGCGAAACATGGAAGAAACGGTGGATCGTAGTGTGTGTGGAGTGTGTGTTTTGGGGCAGCACTCTCGTCATGGTAGTCTGCTCGGTGCACGTCGTTAAAATCCTGCATGGTTTACGCAAACGAAACCCCAATGATGCTAAACTGCGAAACAACAAGAGTGTAAAGATAGTGCTCAGCAACCTGGTGGTGTTCCTCTTGTGTTTCATTCCGTATCACATTGCTGTGCTTCTTTATTTCTACTTTAAACAGAGCAGCAGTCAAGACATCATTGATGAACTGCGTAAATTTGTTCATGTCAGTCTGTGTGTGAGCAGCGTGAACTGCCTCGCTGATGCAGTCTGTTATTATTTCATACTGAAAGAAAACCTGCAGATCGCACAGCAAGATGCCAGAGCCAGCACACTCAGACAGCACACACACTTATCTATAGCACACAGTGGCGCACACTAAGAGGTGCGGAGGCACACAGGAAAAAAATAAAACATGAATCTGCGCAGAATTAGAATTGTTTACGTATGGACATGTGGTTTTATTTTACTGCCACACATTACTCCAGGGGGTTTCAGTGTGGTGGTTGGTGTGGCTACATACACTAACTGGTATTAACAAATGGGAAACATTTAAATCTATTAATAACCACAGTGACAACAACAGGCGGGTTACCTAATTCAGCTGTAACATCGAATGTGTTTTCGATTCAGAATCTGTCCAGTGGGGAGCAAGATTTAGACACAGCTGACACTGAAATTGCACATTGATGTGTAAGAAGCAGGAAAAAGTAAGACAGAAGATTAGTAAGACAAGAGCTGCTGAGTCAAATAAATTTTATGGAACAAATTATGTTTCACTTTATTGCCCTTTCTTGTAGATCAGCGACCTGAGCAGAGAGTCCAAGCCAAAATGTTTTTTAAAAATTGTCATTTCATCTTTTAGTGAGCTTGGGGTGATTTTAACATTGCAAAGATTTTATAACTTTAGGAGAAACATGTTGTCTCCTCACAGCTCCAGGATCGATCCCGAGCTCAGGTAATAGTCTGTGTGGAGTTTCACGTGTTCTCCCTGTTTTCTGTGTGGGTTTCTTCCAGGTGTTTACTGAAAGTGAGTTAATGAATGTTCTTATGAGGGCCAAAACATTTGCACTCCTGAGTTGGTGTGTGAACAGGAAGCTGTTTCCAGCTAGAAATAAACACACAGACAGACAGACACACACACACACACATTTCTGTCACACAGCATTGCAGCTGCAGCTCTTCTGCTTTTACAGAATAAAAAACTTTGTGCTGGTAAACCACTTCCTGTTTGAATGAATGTAAAAATTCTTTCTGTATCTGGCTCCGAGTTCTGGTTTGGAATCAGAATCTCATTAAACATAAAGGCTCAAAATTTGTGCGGTACACCAGACAACATTTGTCTATTTCATGAAATCCATTTTCTGCATTTGTAATTCTCATTACATTTTGTGTTAATTTTTTTGTTCTTTTGGATGCATGAAGATTAAATGATTTAGATGATAATTTTTAAATTCTGTTGTACACAAACAACAGTGCAGTGAATACAATGGGGTGCTACTGCTACTACTACTATAGTATTATATAGTACTATTATTATAATTATTAGGGGGCCAAACACCAAATGTGCGTACCTTTTCTTATTATTCTTCTTCCACTTCTTCTTCTTCTTCTGGCCCATAGAACCGTCTGGTAAAAAGTTGTGAAATTTGGCACACTGATTGGGGAGCGCTAAGGAACATTCTGACCAAATTTGTGCTGCCAGTGCTCTAGCGCCACCATTGGGTCAAACTTTGGCCTAATTTGGAAGTAAATTTATGGTCATAACTTTTGAACCTTGTGTCCAAAATTTAAAAGCCTGGATACCTGGATTCCCTGCGTCGAGGTGAGAAGTCCACAGGTCACAGCAGTAGCCGCAGCTGCAGCAGCAACGCCACCCTGCTATGCATTTGTTCGTGGTCAGAACACACACATCATGAGTGAAACTACACATCACTCGTCAATCACTTTTGCCTAAAGTTATGGCTCTGCTTTCCTGTGATTGCTTCGGCAACAATTATAGCGCGTCTGTGAATGTGTGGCTCACTGAGTCTGGGTGCTTGGCCCCCGAAAATGCTGCTTGCAGATTTAATTCTTCTTTAACTCTTATTGTTGTTGTTAATCATCATCATCATCGATGTGTAGACCCCACTAGTGAAGGTTAGTGAACATTAATTAGAAATAAAAGTGTTGAAAATTGTAGAGAAATTAAAAACCTGCTTGTGCACTAATTACAACTAAAAACAATTAAACTGATTCATTACATCATGATGAAGTCATAAATACCATTATCCAATCAACACTCTGGAAAGTGTACAGGTGAGTAGACTACAAAATATAAAAATATAAATGAGGACAAAATACATAATTGCTTAAACCGTGTAACGCTTCAGTGTGTTTTCATAAATTCAGTGTTTTTTGTTTTTTTTTTAATCTGTAACTGTGTTGAAATTCTGTAGAGGACATGTGCTATTGATGGAGCAGCGATATCGTCCTATCGTCCTAAAAATAACACATTAAACCCTGTGTTACATTACCGACATCGTGGCATAAACATTTATCACATTATCTGCTGTCATGTTGTCTTGTTTCTGTACATCACAGCGTTGTGTTTGCATAAATGCCATGAGTTGCTGTAAAGACTGAAGACCTGACTGCGAAGTGAGAATCTTGTACATGTGTTCATGCTCTCATTTTGTGTTCAGGCAGGCTCCAGTCAGTCATAATATAGCATGATGCTGTGTTTACCTCACACATTTCAGTATTATAACTCTAGATGATGATGTCATTTTGTCCTCATCATAAATGTCTTCTATCTCTGTGCCGTAAAATAAATGTACATAAAACTCAGCGTCTCCTATGGACTAGCATCCCATCCAGGGTGTATTCCCGCCTTGCAGCCAGGATAGACTCCAGATCCATCGCCACACCCTGACCAGCATAAAGCGCTTGCTGAATGTGAAGATGAAGATAAAGCTCAGTGAGTTGTTTTTATTGTATGTACTGCATTAATATGAAAATCAGTAACATTGCTGTATTTTCTCATTGTGAAATATTCATAAAACATCCAAAAAGAATCAAATCAAATGAAGGTGATATTTCATGATTTTGTCAATTGTTTAACTGGTGAGTTGTTTCCTAACAGATCATTTAATCAAACTTTAATGAGAAAGTGAATTAAAGTAATATACATGACCACTTAGCTCCGCCCACCAGGTGGCAGTGTTTCAGCTTCAAAGGGGTGTGTGTTGCTCTACAGTAGCAGCTCATTAACAGTAAACATGGTTCATCTGTGTGTTTATGGCTCTGCTTCTTCCCGAATGCCATTCCCTTTTCCAGCCACCGTTTGGTGGAGAATAAATCATTGATGATCCAGTGCAAAATAAAGTGCAATTTCACCACTGAGATGAAACACTGAATAATTTGAGCTTGTACAAAGATTTAAGCCAGAAAAACTCAAATCCTTCTGATGTTCTGAAGAAGAAATCTGCAGGATCTGGTGTGTGACATGATCTGAGCAGTGGAGATCACTATCTAAAACCACGCCAGGTGCCGGACGGACCGTGCATTAGGAATCCGAGCCACAGATCAGCTCTGTTGTGTGGTGGCTCAGTTTCAGGTGGTGGATCTTAAATCAGCATGCGATGTTAGAAAGACAGTAATGAGCCATGAGAGCGAATCGCTGAACAAGAGTGGACTGAGAACTGAGCCATGAGGAACTCCTGTTTTGAATTCTCCAGGTTCTATGAAGGATTAATCCTGGAGATATTATCATGTTTATTACTGCAAACTTTCACAGTTGGAAAATCATCACCATTAGGGGAGTGCTTTCTGCTCTTGCATTGAAAGAGTTGTGACCTTTGAACTCTGTCAAGTGATCAGGGTGTGAGGGGGAATACGAAGTGTAACATACACACAGCATTTACACAACATAAACACACACACTTTACACATGAAGAGCCTGCGGCATGAGACGTCAGTTTTTTAGAGAGAAAAGAGAAAAGAAGTGAAAGAATCTGACACACCTGTTCTTTCTTTGTGTCTCAGGTGAGACACATACACACACACACACATACACACACATAGGGAGAGGCTTGGAATTTTACAGGGTTTGGCATAGAGAGAGAGAGAGTGAGAGCGAAACAGTAAGACAGTGAGACAGAGGAAAGGGTGGAGGACGAGACTCACAGAGTCAGACAGGAAGAACAGACTTACTGACTCATGACTCGGGCAGGTGAGCAGACAGACACGGACGACACTGACACAGACAGAGAAAGAGACAAGTGAGGACTGTGGAACGGTGGCCATTTAACACACACACACACCAGGTAACTAAGACCAGACAGACAGAGAGAGAGAGGGAGAGTGTGCGTGTGTGTGTGCGTGTGTATAAATATGAGTATGTGCGTGCTAAGATGTGTGTTAAAGTTTGTGTACAGAGTATGTATAGTATATAGTGTGTATTGTGTGTGTGTGTGTGTGTGTGTGTATATATATATATATATATATATATATATAGTGTGGGTGTTGTATATGTACAATGTGTATAGTGTGTATAGTGTGTGTGTGTGTGTGTGTGTATATATATATATATATGTATAGTGTGTATAGTGTGTGTATAGAATACTGAATGTAAAATGGGCCTCATTTATCCATCTTTTAGTGAAGTTGTATATAAATGTTTGTGTAAACCAAACCAAGCTAAAAATTTCCAATTTACAGTTTTGGAAAGACTGATTTTGTTCGTACTTGCAAGCGTATGTTGATAAATGCCAATCACCCGTAAAGTGTAAAGCGCTTTCCCGACACAGCATTTGCATCCAGTGACAACCGCAAAACTTCATAAATGATAAAGTGCACAGATAGCTGGGAGCACAAAACAATTGATCAGGGTAAAGACTGACAAACAGAAGTGGAAATTATTTTGACTCCATACTGTGGCAATAAAAATATTTAGTAATATATAATATTAGTAATATATAATATCAGTAATAAGAAACAAGCACTAAATCTTCCGTCAGCTGAGGTGTTTATTTACTGTTTATGGCTCTGCGCAGACAGACCGGCCCGTCCTCCATTTATACACCGCCTTTTGTCATAATTGATTGATTAGTTTTATTTCTCTTAATTTATGAGAAATTTATTTTTTATATTCTTTCTTTAATGCCAATAAAATAGAACAACTGTTTTTCACTAAATGTTCTTGATGATGCTCTTAGTCCCTGACCGAGTGAACTAGCATGAGGATATGTTTTTTGATAGAGACTCCAAAGTTCATCTATAAGTCGCTCTGGATATGGACGTCTGCTAAATGCTGTAAATGTAATAAAATAGACAATTTAAACTCCAAAGCATGTTCTAGATATAAAAGTGCAGTAATACATGCAGATTATATGAAATTATATGTCTGATATCCACCTGAAATGCATGAGCATGTCACACTTAATTCTACAGATCAGGAAAACAATTGTGTGGGTTTTTTTTTTGCATATTTCATCCACCGAAATGAATTTCTGGTTACGCCACTGTTAGCACAACACACAGCATGCTTCTGAATCGTTTTTCAATGCAAGTGTGACTTACATCAAGCACACCACACAGGTGTAGATTTTAACCTTTGATTTTAGACTACAGTCAAGCCAGGTGCGATAGAAACCAGAGTGCATGTATCTATGGCGGTTTACAGTAACTGCCCTTTGGATGGGAAAAAAAGGCTGCCACTCATCAGTTTTAGTTAAGCACCAAGATGTGATCTTGCACGCCGTACAATGACGGTCATTATACTACAGATCTGCTGTGAATCATGGATAGTGTGAAAATGTTGTGCAATGGTGTACTATGGGCCATTTCAGTATTTTTTTTTTCAAGTTCATGCAGGCTAAATGAAACAAGGCTCCAGGCCAGATTTGGTCTGTGGGCATTGGGTTCGACACATATGGTTAAAGAATATGTACTTTGTGTGCAGAGTGCAAGCAGGGACTCCGGCAAGACTAGCTATGACAGCATAACTAAAAGGGAGAGCCAGAAGCTAACACAGACATGAGGGAGTCCTGGGACATAAAGCAGCAGCCACTCCACCGTCGACAAACCTGAGTGAACGTGTGAGAGTGGGGGGGCGACAGCATCCAAACATCCCAGTTCACCACAACACTCTATGCCTGTGAACCCTCTAGACCTGCTCCTTTACCTAAAAAAAAAACTATTCACTAAAGGCTTGACTAAACAAATGTGTTTTCAGCCGAGACTTAAACACTGAGACTGTGTCTGAGCCCCGAACACTAAGTGGAAGGCTGTTCCATAACTGTGGGGCTTTGTAAGAGAAAGCTCTCTGCAGCCTTCACTATTCAAGGTACCAACAAATAGCCTGCACCTTTTGATCTGAGTAGGCGTGGTGGATCATAAAAGACCAAAAGTTCGCTCAGGTACTGTGGCGCGAAACCATTCAGTGCTTTATAGGTCAATAGTAGTATTTTATAATCAATGTGAAATTTGATTGGGAGCCAGTGCAGTGTGGATAAGATAGGGGTGATGTGGTCATATCTTCTGGTTCTAGTAAGGACTCTCGCTGCTGCATTCTGGACTAACTGGAGCTTGTTTATGCTCCTACTGGAACATCCAGACAGTAAGGCATTACAATAATCCAACCTAGAGATAACAAAAGCGTGAACTAGTTTTTCTGCATTATTTAGTGACATTACATTTCGTATCTTATCTAATATTAGCATGTATAAAATATGAGACTTAACTCTAGTTTTTAGGAAGTGCAATCACTAGGCTGTCCAACTGATACCATCTACAGCAATCTCACGGCAGTCTTTAGGTTATCCATGTGGGGGCTGTCCTCAACATCAGCAAGTAATGCTCAGATGAAGAACGCTCATCAGACAGCAGGAGTAACATGTAGCTCGACAAGGAGAGAGAGAGAGAGCGATGTTCATTATTTTTGTGTGTAATTGAAATATATTAAATATATTTAACCTTCACATTGTAATCCATATATAAATGTGCAGTAATTATTATGGAATTTTCATGAATACAAAATTTCTTGTGTGAATGGTCCTGCAAACAGTTTACGAATAAATCCATTTGTATCCACCTTAATAAATGAGGCCCAATGCGTGTAGTGTGTACAGTATGTACAGTGCGGTGGATATAAAAAGTTTACACCCCCCTGTTAAATTTACAGGGTTCTGTGATGTAAAAAATTAAAATCAAGATAAATCGTGTCAGATCTTTTTCCACTTTTAATGTGATATAGCAACCAACACGATTCAAGTAAAAAAACAAATAGAAATGTTTTAGGAAGAAAAAAGAAAAAGAAAGACAATAAACTGGTTGCAAAAGTGTACACACCCTGTAGCTAATGCTTTGTTAAAGCACCTTTTGCTTGTAACACAGCACATCTTTATTTGGCAATTTTATTCCACTCTTCAGTATTTTCATGAATTTGATATATGCGAACATATTCAGTAAAAACTTTATCAGCTAGCCTAATTACCTAGCATATCACTCTCAGCTAATGCTTAAATGGAGATACACAATTAGCCATAACATTAAAACCACTGATAGGTGATGTGAATAACATTGATTATCTCATTACAAAAATGCTGTAGCGCTCTCAAATTGGGGAGGGGATCTTCTGTGCGCTGTGCTCTTCAAGTCGTCCCATTCGATAGGATTTAGATCTAGGCTATGACTGGGCATTTGCCAAACACTGCTGGAAGGTGAAATTTTTCTTCATTTTCTGTCTAACTATTTTGGGCCAAAATAGGTTGGTGTTTGGTATCCATGATTCCTTCTTTCACAACTAGAGCCCCAGCTGAAGAGAAGCAGCTCCATAGCATGATGCTGCCACCCCCATGCTTCACCATGGGTATGGTGTTCTTTGGGTGATAAGCTGTCTTGTTTTTGCACCGAACATATCTTTTAGAATTATGCTCAAAATGTTCTACCTTGGCCTCATCAGACTAAAAGACATCTTTCTGGGGTGATTTATGCTGGACTGGAATTTTTTTTTTTTTTTTTTGTGAGAAAAGGCTTCCGTCTATCCACTCTACCCCATAGCCCATAAGTTTCTTCTTGTCCTTTCATCTATTTTGGAGGTACGTCCTGTGCTTTTTTGAGACTTAATCACCCCCCCCCCCCCACCCCCAACCCAAAACATTTCAATTTTATTTTTAATTTGATGTCGTTGGTTGCTATATCACATGAAAGGTGGAAAAAGATCTGACATGATTTCTCTTGGTTTCTTTTTTTTTACATCACAAAAACCTGCAAATTTAACAGAGGTGTGTAAACTTCTTACATCCATTGTATATGTATAGTCTGTGTACAGTATGTACAATGTGTGTAGTGTATTGCATGGGTTTAGTTGGTGCATAGTGTGTGTGTCTATAGTGTTTGTCATCTTTTGTGTGTGTGTGTTTGTGTGTGTATCAGATGGAGTTTCTGCTATTCAGATCCCAGAGCCACTGATGCCTTCGGGGTTAGAGGGCAGCGCCATGGCAATTGCAGCCCTGTTCCGGGGCAAGTGGGGTCAGAAGAGTCATGTCCCTAGTCCCAAAGATCCCCCTAAAGCCCCCCTTCCCCATCACCATGATGATGAGGATGACGATGATGAAGAGCAGTTGAACACACGAGCACCAATCAGACGCAATTCTCGTTTTTATCGTTCCATGAGGAAGAAAAGACATGCCCAAGGCCAAGCCCAAGAACAAGACAATGAGAGTATGCTAAAGTTTATATTATTATTATTATTATTATTATTATTATCTCATATTACTGCTGTCTGTGTAGTACAGTTATGTTATTACACACTGTTTCTTCTTCAGTTCTTGTTTATTGTTCAGACTCCATTCACACTCAAACTATTATAATAATATATGATATAATAATATATGATCACACACACTCACTGTGATCACACACTCTATAATCACACACTATAACCACACACTCACTATAATCACACACTCGCTATAATCACACACTCGCTATAACCACACACTCGCTATAATCACACACTCATTATAGACGTTAACAGCAGATCCTTTAAGTCCTGTAAGTAGTGAGGTGAGGCCTCCATGGATCTGACTTGTTTGTCCAGCACGTTCCACAGATGCTCGATTGGATTGAGATCTGGGGAATTTGGAGGCCGAGTCAACACCCTGAACTCTGTCATGTTCCTCGAACCGTTCCTAAACAGTTTCTGCAGTGTGTCAGGGAGCATCATCCTGCTGAAAGAGGTCACTGACATTAGGGAATACCGTTACCATGAAGGGGTGAACTTGGTCTGCAGCAATGTTTAGGTAGGTGGTACGTGTCAAAGTAACATCCACATGAATGCCAGGACCCGAGGTTTCCCAGCAGAACATTGCCCAGACCATCACACTGTCTCCACCAGCTTGCCTTCTTCCCATAGTGCATCCTGGTGCCATCTCTTCCCCAGGTAAGTGACACACATGCACCCGGCCGTCCACATGATGTAAAAGAAAACGTGATTCATCAGACCAGGCCACCTTCTTCCATTGCTCCATGGTCCAGTTCTCATGCTCACGTGCCCATTGTAGGAGCTTTGGGTGGTGGACAGGGTCAGCATGGGCTCTCTGACCGCTCTGCAGCTACGCAGCTCCATACGCAGCAAGCTGCACTGCACTGTGTGTCCTGACTCCTTTCTATCAGATCCAGGGTTAAGTTTTTCATCAATCTGTGCTACAGTAGCTCTTCTGTGGGATCGGACCAGACGGACCTTCACTCCTCACACGCATCAGTGAGCCTTGGCTGCCCATGACCCTGTTACTGGGTCACCGGTTGTCCTTCTTTGGACCACTTTTGGTAGGTTCTAACCACTGCACACCGGGAACACCCCACAACACCTGCTGCTTTCGAGATGCTCTGACCCAGTCGTCTAAACATCACAGTCTGGCTGTTGTCAAAGTCACTCAGATCCTTACGCTTGCCCATTTTTCCTGTTTCCAACACATCAACTTCGAGAACTGACTGTTCACTTTCTGCTTAATATATCCCTCACCTTTACAGGTGCCACTGTAACGAGATAATCAACGTTATTCACTTCACCTGTCAGTGATTTTAATGTTAAGGTTGATTGTGTATCTCCATTTAAGTATTAGATGAGGGTGATATGCTAGGTAATTAGGCTAGCTGATTAACTTGTTACTGAATATGTTAGCATATATCAAATTCATGAAAATACGCTTTTTAAATACGCTTTTTAAATAAAGAGAGAAAATACGCTCTTTAATCTTCCCTCAACAACCCAACTCTGTCTTACTTATTAACTAAATCTGTCATATTTAGTTTCGGCAACACTTTTATGATTTTAAAAAGACAATATTCAGTTTGATCATTTCTACAAGAAGATCAGTACTCTGTGCCTTTTGAACTGAAGAGAAAACTCTCACTATCTCTCTCTCTCTCCCTCTCTCTCTCCCAGACACACACACACACACACACACTCACACGTCATGTTGTTTCCCTTCTATAAAATTTGAAACAGTCCAAACCAGATGAACGAGTTTAATTGTTTTGTGTCTGGGTGGCGTGTGTGTGTGTGTGTGTGTTATTAGTAATATCAGGTAGTTAACACTCTTCACACCCAGTTTTTAATGTAACACTGAAAACTGAAAACACATGTGGGAAGAATGTGTTTATATTCTCTTTAATGAGATTACTGTGACGCTCTAATCTTCTGTTGTGATTTACGAAATTATCACATCATATTCAGATATTTATAACCACAAAGGAGGCCATGCATTAATCACATTCAGAACAGAATTTATTTATGTGAGTTGTGACACACATTCAGGGCCTTTAGTTGACTGTGACACTCTGTCAGGTAGCGAGGGGAATAAGGACAACGGCAGCAGGCTTTCAAGAGAATGATTTGGTCCTTTTTATCTATATAGTATTTTACTGGATCGACCTTTAGCACTTTATTTAGAAAAATAAATTGTAGTGGAAAAAACAAACAAAAGGCACACACAATGTTTCCATTGTCTGTAAGTTCACGGTCAAGTTCACGGTCATCTCTCTTTCAGCGTCAACACTATCACGGGTTCACCAGCCACTCACTGCAACACACACAGAGAATAAATCAGTCACTGTAAATTACAACACAGGTGAAATCTCTCACACCTGCTCCTTCTCTGCAACTTGTTCTCCTATTCACAGTCAGTGCTTGAGCACACCCCCACTCCCACAGAGATATACGTCCTTATGCTGCTTTCAGACACACACTGCAAGAGTATTAAATACGTAAGGAGCCTCCGTATAAATGGAGCACAGGTTCAACAATAACAATAATGTGTGTGTTGAATGTGGAAGAGGTAGTGACCAACAATGGGTCATAATAATATAACAGCTGAGATGGAGGTGAAGAAACACCACAGCGTCTCATGTAAACCATGCACATTCAATTTTGTCCTGTGTGTGTGTGTGTGTGTGTGTGTGTGTGTTCTGCCACGTGTTTTATGAGAACATTTTGGCTGATTTGAGATTTAAGTCCAAAGTCTATAGAACCCAAACACAGGCAGTCTATAGGGGAGTGTGAATAAATTTACTTCCTTGTTAAAGTAAATCATCCATAAAGTGATAAAATAGTTAATCAGTAATAAAATATTCTGAATCACCTTCAGTACATTTTTAACCCTCTCACTGACGGAATGTTTCAGAGCGGAAATTCACGTGCGTCCGTAATCCCCCAGTCCCCTAATGGTTCTACCTTTCCAAGGCATGTTCACGTGGAGCCTACTTGGAAACCTGTGCTCTACATGGAGCCTTTAAGGATTCCCCACGAAGGACGAATGAAAAACCTTTTATGGTTCTAGATGAAATGTTTGTTCCTGAGTGTGTTAAAGTTGTGTATCATTGTGTTCTAATTTCTCTTTCCCTCCATCTATAAATATCTTTCTTTCGCTTTCTCTTTCTGTCTGTCTGTCTGTCTAAATATCTCTCGTTTCTCTCACTCTCTCTTTCTATCTGTCTCTCAGTCCCACGTCCTTATATAATCACACCCACCTGAAGGACATTACACAACATCTCACTGTTACAGCCTGACAGAACCCAGAGAAATGAAGTGTTTCCTGTCTATAGTTCTCTTTCTCTACGTCTCCAAGTAACCAATCCCACAGCACCCTGTCCCCTTGTCTCTAAGTCCCCTTGTCTCTGAGTCCCCTTGTCTGTGAGTCTCCTTATCTCTAAGTCTCCTTGTCTGTGAGTCTCCTTGTCTCTGAGTCTCCTTGTCTTCCAGACCTACATTCTATCAGTTCTATATCCTGATGTTATTTTACTTTAACTTTACATGTAGCTCTGTCTCACTTCCTGGTTTAGCACTAACCCCTCCCATTTCTCCATAGGCCCCTCCCACTCACCCAGAGCACCACGTGACTCCAGCAGGACCAGAGCTGCAATCAGATCTCCACTAACACACACACAACGGTGAGAAAACAGAGAGTGGCAGACAGGTAGAGAGACAGGAACAGGGAGAGAGAAAGACAGCTGCTGCACCTGAAGGAACCTGAGAGAATTACTCCCACACACACACACATATATACACACAGACACACACATATACACACACATACACACACCCACACACGTATACACACACACACATTTGAAATGAAGGTCAGCTTGCATAATCACTGTGTGTTTGTGTTTATTTTTTATTCAGCCCTCCATCGCCTCCACATTATGGAGCGGCGTTGCCAAGCAACGGGAACACCAGAGAAGGCGGAGCTTCCCCACGGTCACCGTTAGAAACAGGAGATTGGCGGCTCAGAGGAGAGATGGAGGAACTGAGCACACACACAAGTCGAGCCTGCAGCATGCAGGACAATGATACATACACACACATTCACACACACCGCATGGTCAGCGCACAAAACAACACACACAGGTAAGAGGTACAGTGTGTGTGTGGGTGTGTGTATGTGTGTGTGTGTGTGTGTGTGTGTTTCTACACACAGTAAGAACTTTTTGATTGTTGTCAGGATGGTGACAAGCGGAGAGACGGCACGAGGGAACTTCAGCCAAGGTTTAAACATCGTGAAGAGCATTGGTGAGTGAATATACACATGCGTGCACACGCACACACACGCACACGCACACACGCACACACATGCACACACAAACTCGGCTGTCTGTGTGAATGTATTTGCTTTATTAGCATGTGATAACAAAGTGCCTGATGAATACTGAAGCATTTCTGAATGACACTCTGTGTGTGTGTGTGTGTGTGTGTGTGTATTTACAGTCAGTGTGAATTTTCTCACAAAATGTATTCTAGTTACTCTATTTCTCTAGTTGTCTCTCTCTCTCTCTCTCTCTCTCACGTTCTCTTGCTGTCTTTCTCTAAAGCTCTTGTGTTCTCTCACTCTCTCTTTCTGTCTGTCTCTCAGTCCCACTTCCTTATATAATCACACCCACCTGAAGGACGTTATACAACATCTCACTGTGTGCAAAGTCACCTTTAGAGAGACCACACACACACACACACACACACACACACACACGTTTCCTCTGCAGTGTTATTATCAGTGTGTGTTAGCAGTGTGGGTGTGAGGTCCTGCGTTCTCCTGCTGCTGCTGTAGGAGGTATCAACACAGGCTCAGTGGATTCTAAAGTTCCAGCAGAATAAATTAGCTTCCTTTTTATAAATTAGCTTCCTTTTTCTTAAGGTTTCTCTGCATGATTTTGCATCAGCTAGCGATTATAACGGTGATGTCATTAACGCAGTGTCCGCAGCTGCTGAAGTGTTTTCACCATCATCACCACCATCAGCTGATCTTCTGTTATTTAGTAATAATTTTGTTTTAATCATCAGCTGATCTTCTTTCTCGCTGATGCTAATAAACATGTTACAGTCACTACATGCCAGGTGTTATTGTGTATAATGTTTACCTCCTCTGTGTGTGTGTGTGTGTGTGTGTGTGTGTGGGTGTTTAGCGTTCCTGTATCAGGAGTATCGGGACTCTTCAGAACAGCAGGAAATCGAACAGAGGCGGCAGAGAGATGCACTTCCTGAGAAAGGCCTGGAGGCAGGGTCAGGGGTCACCACAGGGTCAGGGGTTACAGTGGGGTCAGGGGTCACGGCCCCTGCACTGCAGCTGCAGTTGCGTAACTCATCTCGCTCTCTGACTTTATGGCAGAATCTCGAGGCCGTGCAGGACAGTGGCCTTTTACACAGACTCCCTCAACGAGAGGTCATACTGCAGGAGGTACACGCACACACACACACACGCACACACACGCACACACGCACACACACACACACACACACACGCGCACACACACGCACACGCACACACGCACACACACACACGCACACGCACACACACACATACACACACGCACACACGCACACACACACACACACACACAATGTATTTATTATTAAAACATTAAAACAAAGTATAAACTTGTCTTTTATTTTGTTGTCACTCAGTCTCTCTCTCTCTCTCTCTCTCTCTCTCTGTCTCTCTTTCTCTTTGTCTCACTCGTTGTAGGCAATGTTTGAGTTGGTGACATCTGAAGCGTCGTATTATAAAAGTCTGGAGCTTTTGGAATCTCATTTCCTTCAGAACCCACTGCTCATTAACACACTCAGCCAATCAGACATGCACTTCCTGTTCTCCAACATCGCTGATGTCATGAAGGCGAGCGAGAGGTGTGTATGTGTATGTGTGTGTGTGTGTGTGTGTGTGTGTGTGTGTGTGTGTGTAAAACAACAAATATTAACCTGCAGCTGGATATTTGATCATATACAAGTTAAGTGAGTAATTAGCACCCTGAAGTTGATTATTTTCCTATAACAGCACGTCCCCAAGTGTGTTATTTCTCTTACACCACAGCAACTTACCAACGACTACAATTTTTTATTTATCAAAGAACATCAAATATTTTTATCTGTTTATAGTTATCTGTTTGTTTTGCGGAACGTCAGTGAAATGAGTTAGTTCCTGTTGCTTACGTTATAGCAGCTATAAACAGTCGTTCCTTCACCAGCCTCTTTATTCTCTCTCTTCAAGTTAATAAAAAAAAAACGCAGCTTATTACGCATGTTAGTGAGAAACCGCAAAGAAGCGTAAACTCCTCTGTCCTGAAGACGTCGGAAAACTTACAGTTACAGCTTTACCTCCGACTGTTACAAAGCGCTGACACTGGAGACTCCTTCCATCAATGTTACATAAACATCTCCTTACAGAAAACTTTTTCTAATCCGTTTATTATTAGCTGAGCAGCATGTGGTTTCAGCTGCCATAAATTACGTTTATTAGATTTATTATTCCAGTTTTGTGTGTTTATTACAGCAGTGTGATGGACTGAATGTTTATTTTATGACGTATGTTTTTTTCCAGGTTCCTGATGGATCTGGAGCACCGGATCGAGGAGTCACTGCAGATTTCTGATGTTTGTGACATCGTTCATCATCACGCCGTTAACCATTTCGACGTCTTCATCAGTTACGTCATCAACCAGGTTTATCAGGAGAAGAACTACAGACGCATCCTGTGAGTGTGTGTGTGTGTGTGTGTGTGTGTGTGTGTCCATGCATAGCAGGAGTTTATATAACCATGTGTGCTTGTATGTGTGTGTGTTACAGACAGGAGAATCCTTCGTTCAGGGAGAACATGGCCATTCTGGAGAATCAGCCAAAAGTCAGAGGCCTGTCGTTCACCTCGTTCCTGATTCTCCCCTTCCAGCGAATCACACGCCTCAAACTCCTGGTGCAGGTAACAATCAGCCAATCAAATACTAAATACTGGCATCAATCAGCCAGTCAGATTCGGATGCAAACATAATGAGTGTGTGTCTGTGTGTGTGTGTGTGTTTCAGAACATTCTGAAGAAGGTGGAGGAGAACTCAGAGAGAGAGACAAACGCTATAAAGGCTCATCAGGAGCTTGAGAGGGTGAGTGTGTGAGTGTGTGTGAACAATGCCATGTCTGGTCTCATCGTTGCCATGGTAACTGCCTGCCAAATTTGCATAATTATCACCCAGCACGAAACTTAAGTTTTACTAGTGGAGTTTATGATTATTATGTAGTGTAGCTTAGGTTTAGGGTGTAGACTTTAGGTTTTACAGTGTAGGGTTCAGGGTTTAGGGTGTAGGGTGTAGGGTGTAGAGTGTAGAGTGTAGGGTGTAGAGTGTAGGGTGTAGGGTGTAGGGTGTAGAGTGTAGGGTGTAGGGTGTAGGGTTTAGGGTGTAGAGTGTAGGGTGTAGAGTGTAGGGTGTAGGGTGTAGGGTGTAGGGTGTAGAGTGTAGGGTGTAGGGTGTAGAGTGTAGGGTTTAGGGTGTAGAGTGTAGAGTGTAGGGTGTAGGGTGTAGAGTGTAGGGTTTAGGGTGTAGAGTGTAGAGTGTAGGGTGTAGAGTGTAGAGTGTAGGGTGTAGGGTGTAGGATTTAGGGTGTAGGGTGTAGGGTGTAGAGTGTAGGGTTTAGGGTGTAGGATTTAGGGTGTAGGGTGTAGAGTGTAGGGTGTAGGGTGTAGAGTGTAGGGTTTAGGGTGTAAGGTGTAGAGTGTAGAGTGTAGGGTGTAGAGTGTAGGTTGTAGGGTGTAGAGTGTAGGGTGTAGAGTGTAGGGTGTAGGGTGTAGAGTGTAGAGTGTAGGGTGTAGAGTGTAGGGTGTAGAGTGTAGGGTGTAGAGTGTAGAGTGTAGGGTGTAGGGTGTAGGGTGTAGAGTGTAGGGTGTAGAGTGTAGAGTGTAGGGTGTAGGTTGTAGGGTGTAGGGTGTAGGGTTTAGGGTGTAGGATTTAGGGTGTAGAGTGTAGGGTGTAGGGTGTAGGGTGTAGGGTTTAGGGTGTAGGATTTAGGGTGTAGGGTGTAGAGTGTAGGGTGTAGGGTGTAGGGTGTAGAGTGTAGGGTGTAGGGTGTAGGTTGTAGGGTGTAGGGTGTAGGGTGTAGGGTGTAGGATTTAGGGTGTAGGGTGTAGGGTGTAGAGTGTAGGGTGTAGAGTGTAGGTTGTAGGGTGTAGGGTGTAGGGTGTAGGGTTTAGGGTGTAGGGTGTAGCAATAGAGTTTAAGGGTAGAGTTTAGATTGCTTCCTAAAGAAACTTCACATCATAATTTTGTAGTATTACAGTCACTGAGCTGACATCAGCACTCACTTTAGTGTGTGTGTGTGTCAGATTGTGAAGGAGTGTAATGAAGGTGTGAAGAAGATGAGCCGCACTGAGGAGCTGATCAGCATCGAGAAAACTCTGGAGTTCAAATCGAAGGTAATCAAACACATAAACGCATTAATATTAACATTAACCTTAAAGCAGTGTGAAGTTCACTAACACAAGGTGGGCAGCTGCTTTTGAAGAGTGTGACCCTGATTTTGACCTTTGACCCCAGTCTGTGCCAGTGATATCTCACTCCCGGTGGCTCCTCAAGAAGGGCGAGGTTCTGCAGATGTCCGGGCCGAAGAGCACTCGCACTATGCGAAGCCGAAAATTGTTCCATCCCCTCTACCTGTTCCTGTTCAATAACCTGCTGCTCATCACCAAGCGCAGCTCCAGGTGAGCAGTGATGTCATCAGTGTGCGACACACACAGCCACAACACTCAGATAACTGACCGATAGGCATGGGAAGGCATCTCCCGCAAATAATTAGGGAAAATCATTATTGGAACAATAGGATGCTTGTTCTAAAGCCTCTAAATCTCATACATGTGGCAAGAAAAATGATAAATAACAACAAGCATAAGAGAATTCTGGATTTTTTGAAGTACTTTTCTAAGTTCCACCACCACGCAAAGCCACATTTGTTGTCCTGTAATTCTAGGTAAGACTTGGAATTATTGATAACACTGTCACCATGCAGTTATTGTTTGTTTCAACTATTTGATTCAGAACCTCTGTGTGTGTGTGTGTGTGTGTGTGTGTGTGTGTGTGTTTGTGTGTGTGTGTGTCAGTGGGGAGAAGTTTCAGGTGTTGGACTCATGCAGTCGCTCCATGTTGAGGACTGAGGATATGGATGATCAGGGTCAGGTACTGGCGTTTGCATTTGTGCTCAAACTGCTGGAGAATCAAGAGGAGCGATCAATTAGCTACAT
>NC_069730.1:21277377-21279877 GCF_027358585.1 Pangasianodon hypophthalmus | reverse complement strand
TGTAAGGTTTACTGTAGATATACTTGCTGTAAGGTTTACTATAGATATACTTGGTGTAAGGTTTACTATAGATATACTTGGTGTAAGGTTTACTATAGATATACTTGGTGTAAGGTTTACTGTAGATATACTTGGTGTAAGGTTTACTGTAGATATACTTGGTGTAAGGTTTACTGTAGATATACTTGCTGTAAGGTTTACTGTAGATATACTTGGTGTAAGGTTTACTGTAGATATACTTGGTGTAAGGTTTACTGTAGATATACTTGGTGTAAGGTTTACTATAGATATACTTGGTGTAAGGTTTACTGTAGATATACTTGGTGTAAGGTTTACTGTAGATATACTTGCTGTAAGGTTTACTGTAGATATACTTGGTGTAAGGTTTACTGTAGATATACTTGGTGTAAGGTTTACTATAGATATACTTGGTGTAAGGTTTACTGTAGATATACTTGGTGTAAGGTTTACTGTAGATATACTTGCTGTAAGGTTTACTGTAGATATACTTGCTGTAAAGTTTACTGTAGATATACTTGGTGTAAGGTTTACTATAGATATACTTGCTGTAAGGTTTACTGTAGATATACTTGCTGTAAGGTTTACTATAGATATACTTGGTGTAAGGTTTACTATAGATATACTTGGTGTAAGGTTTACTATAGATATACTTGGTGTAAGGTTTACTGTAGATATACTTGGTGTAAGGTTTACTGTAGATATACTTGGTGTAAGGTTTACTGTAGATATACTTGCTGTAAGGTTTACTGTAGATATACTTGGTGTAAGGTTTACTGTAGATATACTTGGTGTAAGGTTTACTGTAGATATACTTGGTGTAAGGTTTACTATAGATATACTTGGTGTAAGGTTTACTGTAGATATACTTGGTGTAAGGTTTACTGTAGATATACTTGCTGTAAGGTTTACTGTAGATATACTTGGTGTAAGGTTTACTGTAGATATACTTGGTGTAAGGTTTACTATAGATATACTTGGTGTAAGGTTTACTGTAGATATACTTGGTGTAAGGTTTACTGTAGATATACTTGGTGTAAGGTTTACTGTAGATATACTTGCTGTAAGGTTTACTGTAGATATACTTGGTGTAAGGTTTACTGTAGATATACTTGCTGTAAGGTTTACTATAGATATACTTGGTGTAAGGTTTACTGTAGATATACTTGGTGTAAGGTTTACTATAGATATACTTGCTGTAAGGTTTACTGTAGATATACTTGGTGTAAGGTTTACTATAGATATACTTGCTGTAAGGTTTACTATAGATATACTTGGTGTAAGGTTTACTGTAGATATACTTGCTGTAAGGTTTACTGTAGATATACTTGCTGTAAGGTTTACTGTAGATATACTTGCTGTAAGGTTTACTGTAGATATACTTGCTGTAAGGTTTACTGTAGATATACTTGCTGTAAGGTTTACTGTAGATATACTTGCTGTAAGGTTTACTGTAGATGTACTTGGTGTAAGGTTTACTGTAGATATACTTGGTGTAAGGTTTACTGTAGATGTACTTGGTGTAAGGTTTACTGGAGATATACTTGGTGTAAGGTTTACTGTAGATATACTTGGTGTAAGGTTTACTGTAGATATACTTGGTGTAAGGTTTACTGTAGATGTACTTGGTGTAAGGTTTACTGTAGATGTACTTGCTGTAAGGTTTACTGTAGATATACTTGGTGTAAGGTTTACTGTAGATATACTTGGTGTAAGGTTTACTGTAGATATACTTGGTGTAAGGTTTACTGTAGATATACTTGCTGTAAGGTTTACTGTAGATATACTTGGTGTAAGGTTTACTGTAGATATACTTGGTGTAAGGTTTACTGTAGATATACTTGGTGTAAGGTTTACTGTAGATATACTTGCTGTAAGGTTTACTGTAGATATACTTGGTGTAAGGTTTACTGTAGATATACTTGGTGTAAGGTTTACTGTAGATGTACTTGGTGTAAGGTTTACTGTAGATGTACTTGCTGTAAGGTTTACTGTAGATGTACTTGCTGTAAGGTTTACTGTAGATATACTTGGTGTAAGGTTTACTGTAGATATACTTGGTGTAAGGTTTACTGTAGATATACTTGCTGTAAGGTTTACTGTAGATGTACTTGGTGTAAGGTTTACTGTAGATATACTTGGTGTAAGGTTTACTGTAGATATACTTGGTGTAAGGTTTACTATAGATATACTTGCTGTAAGGTTTACTGTAGATATACTTGGTGTAAGGTTTACTGTAGATATACTTGGTGTAAGGTTTACTGTAGATATACTTGCTGTAAGGTTTACTATAGATATACTTGCTGTAAGGTTTACTGTAGATATACTTGGTGTAAGGTTTACTATAGATATACTTGGTGTAAGGTTTACTGTAGATATACTTGGTGTAAGGTTTACTGTAGATATACTTGGTGTAAGGTTTACTGTAGATATACTTGGTGTAAGGTTTACTGTAGATATACTTGCTGTAAGGTTTACTGTA
>NC_069730.1:21262377-21269877 GCF_027358585.1 Pangasianodon hypophthalmus | reverse complement strand
GAGTGACACTGCGTAATGAGATTATAAATCATTCTAGTAAACCGCTGTAAAAGAGTAAATACAAACAGTCGGGAAGTGAAGTGACTTGTGGCCAAGCGTGGTGACCCATACTCGGAATTTGTGCTCTGCATTTAACCCATCCAAGTGCCAGGGAGCAGTTGGGGGTTCGGTGCCTTGCTCAAGGGTCTCACCTCAGTGGTGGTATTGAGGGTGGGAGAGAGCGCTGGTCATTCACTCCCCCCACCTACAATCCCTGCTGGACCCGAGACTCAAACCCACAACCTTCAGGTTCGACTCTCTATCCATTAGGCCACGACTGCCCCCAGTTGGAGCAGATTGTGAATAAGAGTCCTGGGATGAGACGGGATCTTTGGGTTTCTTAGTATTAATCCTTTAGTCTTAGTCTTTTATCTTACATAATCACTTTTCATGATTTGTAATAATTCTCATATATTTATATATCAGTTCAGTATCGATGGTAAATTGTTTCACTAATGTGCCTTTTTAATGAACACTTTAATCTTTACACCTATTACAGAAGGGAAAAAAAATGATGGCAAAAACTGAGTGGTTTATTATTTTAACTGGTTAATTTGGTAAATTGGTAATTTAATTGTTTTATCACTTTTCTATAAAAATTCTCCATTTGCATTATTTAAATTAAAAAAAAAAAAAAAACTCCAAAGAATTTTCGTCACACTGAACTACCTTTAATGTTATTTATTTTAGTTTGTTTCACAAGTTAAATTTCTCTCTGCTTCTCTTCACTCTTTTGTAGTGACAGAGCACTAATTATATCATATAATACCTGATTCATATAGCACTTGATCCTTTAATTTCACAGTAAAATGATGTAATAAAAACATTAAGTTAGGAAACATTATAATTAGCGTTGCTGCGTTTGCCAAATGGTGCCACTACCCGTAGTGCATCATGGGAAAGGCCCGCCATTTTAGGTTCAAACAGTTTCTCTCTTGCGCGCTGCTTTTTACACCCGTATTTCTAGCAAACGCTGCCTCCTGTGTCAGGATTGGCTTGTGTTTCAAACTGACACTAATGCTGTCCAATCAGAGGATTGCTTGTGATCGCGAACGTCGGCACTATCCCAGCAGCAGGGGGCGGGGCTTGTCGGAATACAGGTGGCAAAAAAACAACACTAACAACATGACAACGAACCACTAAAAACGACATTCAGGCTTAATAACGTCTCTTCAGTTTCCGCCTAAACATACAAGGTGAGTTTGGATTTAGTCATTGTTAGCAATTAGAAAAAACACTCAAACAAACATAATGTGTAATTAGTTATTTTTTAATAAATAGATAATTATTACAGGCTGTGTAAGAGTAAATTAATAAGTTAAAGGGATTGTTAGCTGAAAACGGCGTCGTGTTGAAGAGCAGCTCCGTCCTCCTGCCTTTACACCTCACTAATCCGCCTTTTCTTCCCGATAAAACGTCTCTGAGCGCACACTGCGGCCTAGCACTGGCTCTAGGGATTAGTAAAAGTGTTGGGTAACATATTTAGTTAATAAATAGTGAATATAAAACTCATATTTTGACGCAAAATGCAATATTATCCGTTCACGCTTCTAACTGCTATTTTCGCTCTTCAGCGTCTCCTGAGCAGCCATTACATCAGGCTTGAGGGGGCGGGGATATGCAAATGAGCTGTGACTGTGAAACTGGGGCTTGCGCGTTCATTTGTTAAGAGATGGGTTTGTCCCGCCTTTTTGTCTGATTGGTTAAGATGTGGCAGCGAGTCGCTTGATTGGGTGCTGAGATTGGCCCCGTCGCTTCGGCGCTCTGAAAGTAAATTCGTTTGCGTTGTTTGTTTGTTTTTGTTTATTTATTTATTTATAGTCCACTTTACGAAGTTTTTGGTGATTTATAACTTTATACATACATCCAGCTTCCGAACGCCGTTTTTTTTTTTTTTTAATAATATTTAACAGTACGCCACTGATCCAGACTCGAGGTCTATTTTCAGACTTAAAGAAACACAGAACATTTGGGATATAAAATAATATCTAAAGGTGTATTACTGCTCCTCACCCATGCTGTGTGTGTGTGTGTTTGTTTCAGGTGATTTTGAGCAGATATGGCCCGTACAAAGCAGACAGCCCGTAAGTCCACAGGAGGGAAAGCTCCCCGTAAACAGCTCGCCACTAAAGCGGCCCGTAAGAGTGCGCCCTCTACAGGAGGGGTGAAGAAACCGCACCGTTACAGGTGACGCACGCGGCCAGGGCTCTTCTGGTGTAGTGCTGATACGGTGTGTTTCGTATTAACGTGCGCGCGCGTGTGTGTGTGTGTGTGTTCAGGCCTGGTACCGTGGCTCTTCGTGAGATCCGGCGTTATCAGAAATCCACAGAGCTGCTGATCAGGAAGCTGCCGTTCCAGCGACTCGTCCGAGAAATCGCACAGGACTTTAAAACCGATCTGAGGTTCCAGAGTGCAGCCATTGGAGCCCTGCAGGTACCACACACACACTCTCTTTGCACACACACACCACACGCACACACACTCTGTGCACACACACACCGCACGCACGCATACACAAACACACACATGCGCATACACACACACGCACACACATACAAGCGCTCACATACACTTTTTACACAGTATTTAATAGAGACAGACTTAATTATGTGTCAATATACAGCGTGTAGTGCTGTGCAAAAGTCTTGGCACCCCATTTAACGTCATTATTTTTCGAAGGTGTCTTTGCTCTACAGCATTTCTTTACACGTGTCTAAGACTTTTGCACAGTACTGTGTGTGTGTATCAGAACACGACACTCATATTTAAGACTGAAGCAGTAAAGAGTCTCAGTGTTAATAATGTGTTAATTGTGTGTGTGTAGGAGGCGAGTGAAGCGTACCTGGTGGGTCTGTTTGAAGACACTAATCTGTGCGCTATCCACGCCAAGCGCGTCACCATCATGCCCAAAGACATCCAGCTGGCACGCCGCATCCGTGGAGAGCGTGCTTAACACACACACTCTATTACAAAAATACACACACACACACACACACACACACACTCTATTACAAAAATACACACTCTCATATATCACACAATGTCCCTCTCTCTGTGTGTCTCTGTCTCTCCTCCTGTCCTTGTGGGTGTGTGTGTGTGTGTGTGTGTGTGTGAGATTAGTGAAACCTCTGAGTGTAACACGAGGAGGCTCCTTTTGGTGTGGAATTGTGGGTAAAACCTGCGTTATTGGGGTTTAGGGTTTTTGGGTGTCTTTAGAGAGCTTCATCAATGGATTTAGTGTGGCTCAGTTTCTCCCTCTGTGTGTGTGTGTGAGAGAGAGTGAGTGTGAGAGAGTGTGTGTGTGTGTGTGTGTGTGTTACTGAGTGTTTTTATATTTTATTATTTTTAATCTCGTTGCAAAAGTGTTTCACATTTTCACCAGTTTAAGATAAAAATAAAATTTTAATGATTTTTTTTGCTCCGCTTTGTCGTCCTTCTCTCTGACTCTCTCTCTCACACACACACACACACACACATGACTGTTTAATGTTTAATTTTTAATTTTACTCATTTCTGAGCTGATGTTTGTTAATCAGTGTGGCAGTAGCAGGTGACTGCTCAGGTTTTTCTACATTGTTTTGTATGAAGTGTATCTTGGGGTATCGGATTTTATTCATTAGATAAATAAAGGAGTTGTTTGTCCTGATCTTCTCTCCGTTTCTTTCTGTCTTTTGTGTGTGGATGAGAAACGAGGCGGAGTGAGTGAGTTATTACTCGCCTTTCAGTGAACACGGATAAAAATAAACAATCATTTATTAACATTCACACAAAGCTGTGTTTCAGCCTGACACACACAGAAACACCAATAACACACTCGTCTTCATCTTCCTCATCACCCTCCTCCTCATTTTCCTCATCTCCTCCTCTTCATCATCTTCATCATTGTGTCTCATCTGAAGTTCTGAACACTGGAATATTCACGCCTATAAACCAGCGCATTATTGACATGTAAATGTTGTACAGTATACTCGCATTTATTTTGGAATTTTACTTTTTAAAGGCTTCACCTTCAAAATATTAATTTTGGATATTTATTTTGGATATAAACAAAAAAAAAGTACATTATAAACACATCACTGCAGACGTTTCTGTCTCCGCTGTAAGCTGATTATATAATATGAAATAAAAGCTAATTTCTATTCTGTACCTTTTTCATCATTTTTATTATATTATTTATATGAGTTTTTATTTCAGCCGTCATACAAAAATGATATAAGAGCCTTTTAAATGTAATATTTATAGCCTAGAGATAATAATAATAATAATAATAATAATAAGTTACTGGGTGAATAATATTTATACTCCACACTTACCGAAATTTGCCGCTATTTGTTTTTTCCGGACTTTTCATGCTGTCGGACTGTTTCCGGTTCTTTCTGTCACTTCCGGTGTGGTTTGCTCCACTGTTCCGGTCTCCACGTGTGGAGTTTCTATTTTTATTTCCTTTATTATTTCCATTATCAGTATTTCAGCAGTTTTTATTAAACATGGCCACGTCTTTTGAGCAAATGCGCGCGAATGTCGCTAAACTTTTACGAGGCATCGACAGGTAAGTGTAGAGAATAAAGAGCTAACATGCTAATGCTAACCGGCGTGAAGAGCTCCTCAGCGCTGCGAATGTGGGAATATTTACTGTTTAAATATTTACTGTTTATTTTACTGATCTGGAGGAAAAGTTCTGTTCTGGAGATCAGTTTAAACTCATTCACAGAGCGGAGAGAAATTAAACTTTGTGTTTTATATAAAATACATTCTTCACATCTTCAGGGTGCAATTTATTACACACACACTCACTCACACACTCACTCACACACACACTCACACACTCACTCACACACACTCTCACTCACACTCACTCTCTCTCACACACACGGGTCTGGGTACTTCAGTGATGATGTGAGTGAAATACCGTGTGTGTGTTTCTCAGGTATAATCCGGAGAATCTGTCGACGCTGGAGCGCTATGTGGAGACTCAGGCGAGAGAAAACGCCTACGACCTGGAGGCCAATCTGGCCGTGCTCAAACTGTGAGACGCTTTAATCTCAGTGCAGTTCAGTTTTATTCGTATAGAGTTCTAACAGAGGACATTGTCACAACGCAGCTTTACACAAATAAATACATTCAAATAAATAAATACAGGATATAAATGTTTTATATAATATTTTATAAATTTAATGTATGGATTTAATGTATGGATTTAATGTATGGATTTAATGTATGGATTTAATGTATGGTGACGGTGGTGAGAGAAAACTCCCTGAGACTCCATCTCACCTGAACACTGTCACTGACTCACACACACACACACACACACACACACACACACACACCCCTACACCTCTGTCTAATACGTACACACACACACCTCTGTCTAATACTTACACACACACACACACACCCCTCTGTCTAATACTTACACACACACACACACACACACACACACACACACCTCTGTCTAATACTTACACACACACACACACACACCTCTACACCTCTGTCTAATACTTACACACACACACACACACCTCTGTCTAATACTTACACACACACACACCTCTACACCTCTGTCTAATACTTACACACACACACACACACACCTCTACATCTCTGTCTAATACTTACACACACACACACCTCTACACCTCTGTCTAATACGTATACACACACACACCTCTGTCTAATACGTATACACACACACACCTCTGTCTAATACTTACACACACACACACACACACACACACGCCTCTGTCTAATACTTACACACACACAGATGAGAGATGTTCATTAAGTGCTAATCTGAAGATGAGATTAGATGAAGTGCATCGGATCAAATTTGACACTTTTATTTAGTGCACGTATGTGTGTGTGTGTGTATGCGTGTGTGTGTGTATGCGTGTGTGTGTGTATGCGTGTGTGTGTGTATGCGTGTGTGTGTGTATGCGTGTGTGTGTGTATGCGTGTGTGTGTGTATGCGTGTGTATGCGTGTGTATGCGTGTGTATGCGTGTGTGTGCGTGTGTGTGTGTATGCGTGTGTGTGTGTATGCGTGTGTGTGTGTATGCGTGTGTAGGTACCAGTTTAACCCTGCCTACTTCCAGACCAGTGTGACGTCACAGATCCTGCTGAAGGCGTTAACGAACCTCCCACACACCGACTTCACACTGTGCAAGTGTATGATCGACCAACCACATGTATCCTTTACATATACACACACACGTCCGCACGCACACGCGTCCGCACGCACACCCGTCCGCACGCACACGCGTCCGCACACACACGCCGTGTTAGTTGTGTGTTCGTGAGCGTGCTGAGCGCTGCAGCAGGAGAAGGTGATGTTGCTCAGACGGAGCCGTGTGGTCGTGAGTTACAGGCGTTAGAACACGTCCTGTGACGCGGCTGATTTACTGCCGCTGAGCCGAAAGACGACGCGGTTTCACGACACGCCTCTCAAATCCACCAATAGGAGGACGGCAAACTCGTGAGGCTACAGATGCGCTTAGTGGAGTAAAAACTTTAAACCGCCCAAATCACACTGAGTAAAACGATTAAACTCTGTTCCTGGATCAGTTTCTTTAACTCCGCCCACAGCAGGAGGAGCGACCAATCAGACAGATCCTCTACCTCGGCAACCTGCTGGAGACCTGTCACTTTCAGAGCTTCTGGGTAACACACACACACACACACACACACACCTCTAACTAACACACACACCTCTAACTAACACACACCCACACACACACACCTCTAACTAACACACACCCACACACACACACCCCTCTAACTAACACACACCCACACACACACACACCTCTAACTAACACACACCCACACACACACACACACCTCTAACTAACACACACCCACACACACACACACCTCTAACTAACACATGCGCGCACACACACACGCGCGCCTCTAACTAACACACACACACACGCGCCTCTAACTAACACACGCGCCTCTAACACACACACACACGCCTCTAACTAACACACACACACACATATAAACATTCATGCATGTTTGTTGCGGCCTTTTCGTGTGTGTGTGTGTTTTGCAGGCGAGTCTGGAGGAGAACAGGGAGCTGATTGATGGGATCACAGGCTTTGAGGACTCTGTTCGTAAATGTGTGTTCAGTATTTACACACACACACTCTCTCTCGCGCACACACACACACACACACACACACACACACACTCTCTCTCTCTGCATCTGATGTGATGGTAGTCATGATAAGTGGTGATGGTTGTGATGGTGATGAGTGGTGATGATGGTTGTGGTGATTGGTGATGGTGGTGATGATTGGTGATGGTGGTGATGATGATTGGTGATGGTGGTGATGAGTGGTGATGGTGGTGGTGATTGGTGATGATTGGTGGTGGTGATGATGATGAGTGGTGATGGTGGTGATGATTGGTGATGGTGGTGATGATGATTGGTGATGGTGGTGATGATGAGTGG
>NC_069730.1:21232377-21257377 GCF_027358585.1 Pangasianodon hypophthalmus | reverse complement strand
GTCGATGGAGATGCAGCACAGCAGGTAGATGCTGATGTACATGTTGGAGTAATAAACAAACCCAGCTAGCTTGCACAGGTTGAGGCCGAGCTTCCACTGGTGGTCATTGTAGTAGTAAATGATCCACAGTGGCATGGTGAGGATGTAGAGGACGTCTGAGATGGACAGACTGAGCAGGTAGACGCCCAGAACGTTCTTCTTGCGGATCTGCTGGATGATGGGCCACGCCGTGAGCAGGTTAATCACCAAGCCCAGCACCAGTGCAGTGATGTAGATGCCCATTAGCAAGTCGCTAATCGGACTGATCTCAATGTTCACGCACTGCGTCTGATTTACAGATCCATTCATCTGCTGAAAAAATACCAGTCAGTTAGCTGAATTTCAAAGACATCATTTATCATCCAAAACTGTTTCAGTCTTTAACCTTAAAGATTAACACTGAGCTGAAAATTCCAACCATCAGTATTTATTCTCTTACTTCCTTATTTGTTTTTTGTCATTCCATTAACTCTTAAACTCTTAACTCTTTAAATATAAACTCTTTAGTTGATTTAACTCATTAGTACTGTAAATGTTTAAACCTGTAAACTTGTAGAATTAATTTTCTTCAGTCAAAGTTTATTGCTCTTAATTTTTTATCGTTAGGTGATAAGATGGTGTTTGGTGGATTAGTTGAATTGCAGTTTATAGAGATAATAAATTACACATCAGCAGCAGAGAGACAGGAAGTGAGTGTGTTTAATGAGGACGTTCAAATATCAGCGTGAACGACACAAGCAGACTGAGACCCTGAGGACCAGGAGGAGCTACAGAAAAACTCCACGAGCTAGAACTGTACTAACACACATGATTTCTAAAAAAAAGAAAAAAAAAAGCTTAGAAAAGCAAATTATTGCAAATGATTATTACAGATTTTTAAATAATAATTATTAGAAATAAGCCGGAAAATGAGAAACACATCAGCAGAGAGATGAGAGAATCACTGAATCACAGAAACAGGCAAATAAGAAGTAACAAGAATGGACAGATGGAGTGTGAGAAAGACAGATGTTTACAGTTCTCTCACAGTAACGGTAATGACACGTATTAATAGCGCAGTAACGGTAATGACACGTATTAATAGCGCAGTAACGGTAATGACACGTATTAATAGCGCAGTAACGGTAATGACGTATTAATAGCGCAGTAACGGTAATGACACGTATTAATAGCGCAGTAACGGTAATGACACGTATTAATAGCGCAGTAACGGTAATGACGTATTAATAGCGCAGTAACGGTAATGACGTATTAATAGCGCAGTAACGGTAATGACACGTATTAATAGCGCAGTAACGGTAATGACGTATTAATAGCGCAGTAACGGTAATGACGTATTAATAGCGCAGTAACGGTAATGACACGTATTAATAGCGCAGTAACGGTAATGACACGTATTAATAGCGCAGTAACGGTAATGACGTATTAATAGCGCAGTAACGGTAATGACGTATTAATAGCGCAGTAACGGTAATGACACGTATTAATAGCGCAGTAACGGTAATGACACGTATTAATAGCGCAGTAACGGTAATGACGTATTAATAGCGCAGTAACGGTAATGACGTATTAATAGCGCAGTAACGGTAATGACACGTATTAATAGCGCAGTAACGGTAATGACGTATTAATAGCGCAGTAACGGTAATGACGTATTAATAGCGCAGTAACGGTAATGACACGTATTAATAGCGCAGTAACGGTAATGACACGTATTAATAGCGCAGTAACGGTAATGACGTATTAATAGCGCAGTAACGGTAATGACACGTATTAATAGCGCAGTAACGGTAATGACACGTATTAATAGCGCAGTAACAGTAATGACACGTATTAATAGCGCAGTAACGGTAATGACGTATTAATAGCGCAGTAACGGTAATGACACGTATTAATAGCGCAGTAACGGTAATGACACGTATTAATAGCGCAGTAACGGTAATGACACGTATTAATAGCGCAGTAACGGTAATGACACGTATTAATAGCGCAGTAACGGTAATGACGTATTAATAGCGCAGTAACGGTAATGACGTATTAATAGCGCAGTAACGGTAATGACGTATTAATAGCGCAGTAACGGTAATGACACGTATTAATAGCGCAGTAACGGTAATGACGTATTAATAGCGCAGTAACGGTAATGACACGTATTAATAGCGCAGTAACGGTAATGACACGTATTAATAGCGCAGTAACGGTAATGACGTATTAATAGCGCAGTAACGGTAATGACGTATTAATAGCGCAGTAACGGTAAGGAAGATTAGAGTGGGCAGCGTTCTCGTCTCAAAGCTCCAGGGTTCTGGTTTGATCCTGAGCTCGGATTGTGTCTGTGTGGAGTTTCACGTTCTCCTCGTGTCTGTGTGGAGTTTCACGTTCTCCTCGTGTCTGTGTGGAGTTTCACATGTTCTCCTCGTGTCTGTGTGGAGTTTCACATGTTCTCCTCGTGTCTGTGTGGAGTCCTCTGGGTTCTCTGGTTTCACTCCAACAATCACATCCTGATAGTTTGATTGTTTCAGATAAATTGCCTCTAGTTGTGAATGAGTGTGTGAATGGACCCTTGCTTCCGATTCATTGTGTATTCCCGCCTCACGCCCTGTGCGTGTGTGTGTGTGTGTGCGTGTGCATGTGTGCGTGTATGTGTGCGTGTGTGTGTGTGTGTGTGTGCGTGTATGTGTGCGTGTGTGTGTGTGTGTGTGTGTGTGTGTGTGTGGAGCTGATCTGGGATCAGATTACCAGCTTCACAGACAAGGCTGATCATAAACAGGATGTTGTTCTGATGTGTGTGTTTATAAAGATTTGAAGTATTTTAAATTATTAATCAGTTGTCCAGGAACAGTGGAGCGTCGACGAGAAGGAAAGGAAGTTCTCCACTGCAAGGGCCGTGTATCTGTGTAAGTTTAGAATCAGTGATAATAAAATCAACAACAACAACACAGGATGTAGTCAGTGTTATGACCCGATTTTGCAAAACTACAGCATGAGGTCAAAATTTATCAGCATCCAGTGCAGACACACGATTACATGATGAACCAACGTGGAGGTGGAGTTAGAGGAAATGTTAGAGCTGATGTTAGTGCTGATGTTAGAGATGTTAGAGGAGA
This sequence comes from Pangasianodon hypophthalmus, assembly GCF_027358585.1. NCBI lineage: Eukaryota > Metazoa > Chordata > Actinopteri > Siluriformes > Pangasiidae > Pangasianodon > Pangasianodon hypophthalmus. Next base: position 21,254,231 of record NC_069730.1, on the reverse strand, counting down.
TATTAGAGCTGATGTTAGAGATGTTAGAGGAGATATTAGAGCTGATGTTAGAGATGTTAGAGGAGATATTAGAGCTGATGCTAGAGGAGATGTTAGAGATGTTAGACGAGATATTAGAGCTGATGTTAGAGGAGATATTAGAGCTGATGTTAGAGATCTTAAAGGAGATATTAGAGCTGATGTTAGAGATCTTAAAGGAGATATTAGAGCTGATGTTAGAGATCTTAGATGAGATATTAGAGCTGATGTTAGAGGAGATGTTAGAGCTGATGTTAGAGATCTTAGATGAGATATTAGAGCTGATGTTAGAGATCTTAGATGAGATATTAGAGCTGATGTTAGAGGAGATGTTAGAGCTGATGTTAGAGATCTTAGATGAGATATTAGAACTGATGTTAGAGGAGATGTTAGAGCTGATGTTAGAGATCTTAGAGGAGATATTAGAACTGATGTTAATTCAATTCAATTTTATTTGTATAGCGCTTTTAACAATGGACATTGTCACAAAGCAGCTTTACAGAAATATGTTAGAGGAGATATTAGAGCTGATGTTAGAGATGTTAGACGAGATATTAGAGCTGATGTGGACATTTAGAAATGAAGACTTCTGTTTCAGCTTTGGCCCCATTAAAACAAACAAACAAACAAACAGACAAACAAGGGTTTATTGATTGTTATTGTATTGTTTTTTTTCTTAAAACAGCTGCTCATATTCTCTCTCTCTCTCTCTCACACACACACACACACACACACACACACAGGGCGGGGAACCATGGTGACTGTGTGATTTACATGTGGATTAATCCCATGTTCCATTTTGTCTCTTGATAGAAATGAAACAGTACGAGTGTAAATAAAGACTGGAACATTACTCTGAAGCTGTAACCCGCTCTCCTCTCTTTCCCCAGTGTGTGTTGCTGTAATACAGATTTGAGGCTGAGATGCAGCTTTAGGACCATTACAGAAAATCGATGGGAACCTTCAGGGAATTCTGCCATGCTGGAGATAAAATACCGAGCCGCTCTGCAAACACAAACCAGCACACAGCCGAGGGATGATGGACTCGCGATCAGTCTGGCTCTAAGTGCTTTCTGTCTTAGTGTGTGTGTGTGTGTGTGTGTGTGTGCGCATCAGGGGGATGTGGTGTATGACAGGGCTGAACTGGAGAAGCTTAATGACATTACTGACTCTGCAGAGCTTAAAACATTTGAACATGATGGAGAGTGGACACGGGGATGAAGACAGGAACAGAAGCTCCATCACTTCCTGTCTGATCAGATCACTACCACTGAGTTACAAAACATCAGGAATTCTTCATCATTTTTATTATTATTATTATTATTATTATTATTATTGTGTGTATGATGAAGTCAGTAGTAAAATATCGTTGATTCTTTTTTCTCTGCCTACTCAGTGCTCTAACTCTGATAATAGATTTATAGTAAAGAACAATTTATCCTGTTGCCATAGTAACCAATCTGTAATATGATATAATTAGTATTTTGGGAAATGTACTCTGTTTATGAATTAGCTCAACAGATAGCATTGTAGCGTATTCAGTAACCTACAATGATGCTTTAGCAGTGGGGGCGTGGCTGAGTGCGGGGGACAGAGAGAACGATTAGTGAGTGATTTTCTACACCTGTGTGTGTGTGTGTGTGTGTGTGTGTGTGTGTGTGTGTTAACAGGGTTAATGTGAATACATTGCTGGTTTCAGACAGACATTAGGTCTGAGCTGAACAGAAGTTGACTTTGAGCCAACAGAACATGGGATACCATAACAACCACCTAGCTACCACCTGGAATTCCATAGCAACACCCTAGCAACCAACAATAACAACTGCCTAGTAACACCTTTCAAATACCTGGAATACCAAAGCAGCACCCTAGCAACACATTAGAAACACCAACAACTTGGTTAAGCTTTTCTAGTTAAAGTTGTGCTTCTGGATTCACACACACACACACACACACACACACTCACCCCCACTCACACACACTGATCTATTAACGTCCTAGTGTGAAAGAAGGAACTGTGTCTGAGTGAGAAGCACGTCGATGAAATTCAGAGATGAATAACAGTATATTCGCTGAGGTCATACAGAAATGTGTCACCAGTGAAAGAGATGAACTTTGGGCTTTGAGGTGTTCAGTGTGGTTCTCTGTGGTTCTACCACATTGTTACACTTATAAAAGTCATTCTGCAAGTGATGGATGTTTTCTGATTTATTAATAATAGTATCAGACTGTGTGTGTGTGTGTGTGTGTGTGTGTGTGTGAGCGTATATGTGTGGAGCAAACTCCAGAGCACCGAGAAACACATTTCTAAGATTCTAAGAAAGATCATGTTGTGTTTGTGGTTTATGTTGATGTTGTAGATTAACTGCTGGAATTTTTTTCGCGATGTGTTTCAGCGCGTCCTCACTTCTCCAACATCATTTCCTGTGTAATGTTTCTGACCCTGAAGTGAAACTGGGGGGATTTTGGGCTTCTCTAGAGCACACACCCAGTCTCAGATTTTTGTAATAACAGCATGGTGAGGTTGAAGATAGCAGTAGAACTGATTGATATAAACACTAGTTAAACAGACTTGTGAATTTTTTTATCTGCTTGATGTCTCAGATAGCTTAAAGATAAAACATTAAAGGCTTTGGTTTTATATAAGATTCTCATTTTAACTGTTGTGAATTCTATAACAGTCTGTGATATCGCGTGTGTCCGTGTCAGATTATACAATAAATATCCTCTAACGATAGACTTGAGATTAAAGAAACACGATTATGTTCTTCTCACATCATCAATCAGCGTGATCCTGAAATCAGCTCATGCAGAAAACACACTCACAGAAACGCACACATTCTACACAGTGAGCGATGGATCTGCATCTTGCTCAGTAAACCCAAACACACGGGTCTAAAGTAAAGATATCAATAATAACCAATCTCTGAACCACAATTGTTCTTTATCATCTTGGTCATCCTCCTGATCAGGCGTGAGTGAAAAGTGAGTGTCTCATGAATATTCAGTAAGGTGTTATAGGCTGTACCAATCATTAAATGATGAATAATATATATTTATGTATCTTAGCCAGTGATGTTGCTCTGTTTAGTCCTATGTAAATACAATCACAAAAATATATATATATCTCTCCTTTCTCTTCTCTTTTCCGTAACTACTTCTTTCTAGAACATCTTCAGATTCTCTGTCTAATGTTTGCTGTAAGCTTCTTTTCTGCCTTGGAATAAACTCTGGAGAGTTTGGAGAGTTTTTTCTGTCTAGTAGTACTTTCATTTCTCCATCTCCGCTGCTGTATCTGTGGCTGTCTCTGAGACTGAGGTCCTCCAGTTGGTTTTAGACAGCGGCAGTCGAATAGCTTTCAGAGATTTTAATTGCAAATTTCTCACATTGATGGAAGTCAACATTATAATCACACCACATCACAAATGTCTGCTTTTTATCTGTGAATAAAGATGGGCTGAAAATCGTGCAGTGTAAAGCTGACTAATTGTAACAACAGATTGTTATAGAGATATAAATAGTAAAGAGGAATAAACTGTGAATGTAAAACACCACTGAGTGCCGAATTAAATACACAGTGATTCAGTTCAGTCACAGCATTAGACAGAATTAAATTTGTAAAATGAGTCTTAATGTTCATCTCTCTCTCTTTCTCTCTCACTCACACACACACACACAAACACACACACACTGAAATATCTGATCTGAGATATTAAATTCACTACACAGGCCTGTATTAGGGGTGAGTAAAGTGAAACATCTGACCTGTGTATGTGCATCAGGACGAGACGTCACCTTCACTGGCTCCATCTCACACTCGTCCTGTCCTGTCGCAGCTCACTGTCTGTGTTCCAGCCCGGTCCAGTTCAGAAGGAGAACTACAGCATTGCTGATCGTCCAGCTTCACACACACACACACACACACACACAGAGTCTCAGGCTCCTGAGTAACAGTAGATGAAGTGAACTTCCTTCCTCCTCCCTTTAGAGTGAAATGTGATGAAGTCAAAGAATGAGAGAAAAAGAAACACAGACAGTGGCATCACAGCACATGCAGCCTCCAAACGGAAAAAACACACACACACACACACACACACACACCTCCAGCGCTGCTGCTGCGTATAACACATCTGCAGGGTCTGACCACAATGCGTGTGTTCATTAGACTGTGTTAGTGTGTGTGTGTGTGTGTGTGTGTGTGTGTGTTACTGCTTGAGTGTATATCTGTTAAAGTGGTTAAACTGAAAAAACATCCAAACAAGCAGCAAAACCTGAGACGGAATATTCCATTAAACCTCTTCCACAGCGTACAGGGGAAATTACTTAGAAATTAAGGGGATTATTAAAATTTAAATATTAGCTGGAATTCCTTTTTAGAGTTTATGAAATGAATTATTAAAATGCATTATTAATAAATTAATTTTGTGGCTGTGTAAAAGTAGAAGGTGTCCCTAAGATGATGATTTTGTATACAGTATGCTATAAATAATATAACCTAGAATCAATAATGAGAGCTACACAAATTCCAAAACAACAGGAAAACAAGCAATAAGCATACACACATCTGGAACAGAGTTAAATATAGTTTAGCTAATAATCAGTGGAAATGACGGCTGTTTTATTCAGGGCTTAGTTTCAGACGTTCAGAAAAGGAAGGAACAGAACCTCAACACTTATGCTAAGGTTAGCATTTCTGCTGCTGTTAGCGTTAGAGTCATCTCATTAGTTTGAATTTGTTTTTCTTGCTGCAGTTTCAGTTATGGACAAGGTGTAAAATCCTGTATATGAAATATAACATTTTAAATATTTGCTGTATAACATAACGTTAAATAAACTCGATGTTTGAGATCACGCTCGCTGCGATAAGCGTCTGATGCAGAAGAAAAACCAAAATCCACACGAATAGTTACAGAGCTAAAATACTGAATAATTGAACAGCCTAATGAATGACATAATTAAACAATCTCCCGGATAAATGCACGGTTTAATTAAAATAATTAACCTGTGTGTTTCACTAGTGTGTGACTCGGACCTGACATCAGACACGTTACACACCAGCGCAGAGGAAACATCTGTCACAACACATCCATGTCTACCTGAGCATGCTCACCTGTAAAGGCCTTCAGTCTGACTTCAGATCAGATCAGACTGACTGACTGTGAGGCAGCGCTGGCTCGTGATTATACACATTAATGACGACTAGCCTCAGACTAAATGAAGTAGAGAGGCTATCACTCTTGATTTCCGCTATAGGCCAGTGTTCTTCAACCAGGGGTCTGTGGGATTGTTTCTGAAAATATTTTATAATACATTTTATTTGTGTATGTTGTATTTTTATTAAATATTTCAAAATAAACTTTAAATACATCTTTTGGACCCATTAAATTTCAGAAAAGCTGCAAACTTACTGTTATTTAAATGAACCTATACACTTAGTCATGCGCTTTAACAGCTCTGTGGTGATCTGTGTTCACCGTGTCGTTTCTGTCGCAAGCGTTATTTGCATTTTGTCCAACATTGATGGGTTAAAAATAAACAAATGATAATTCAGAGTGATAATCAAATGAAGTGTAATGTTAGCAATAAAATGTGTGAACATTTTACTGTTCGTCTCCGGCTGAAAAACTTCAGATTCGGGTTTAACGATGATGGAAATATGAAATGTGTATGTCAGTGTGTAATGTGAGAAGTTAATGTCAACGTACACAAACGTGGCTGTGAATGTTAAAGCAATGCGAGTAGCAGGCACACTGTAAACGCTAATGCTGTGAAGTGATCCTGACTAAACATTGCTTAAAATGTTGCGTTTTGTACACGTAAATCAAAAATCTAACTTCATTTAACTTATTTACCTACAAATTACATAAACTTAAGATTTTAAGTGTTATGAACTCAAAGTCATGATTTATTAAATAGCTCACTCTGTTCTTTCTTTGATGTGAGTTCCGCCTGGCAACAAGAGAACTAACACTCTGATTGGTAGATAACTGCAGGAGGCGGTCCTCTTCCTCTGGTCTGTTGCTGGTGTTGGTGTAGTGAAGTTCTGGAGTTCATCATGAGTGAGAGAGACGACTCCATGTGCGTTTACAAAGAAACGTGTTAATATTTAGTAAAAAGTGTCACTGCCACGGCCCGGGTTCGATTCACGGTCAGTAAACTATAAAATACGCTCCATGAGCACCAAGTTAAGTGAATTTAATTACACAGGTTTTGGGAGAAACCATTACTCTTAAAAGGGAACGAGTTTACTCAGTCATTTGAGTACAGTCAACTTGTTTCAGTGAGTGGTTTATGAAAACATGCACTGAAGACTACTTATATATATATATATATATATATATATATAAAATTATACACTCTAGTTATATATTAATATACTGTGTAGAATATGCTAATGGTTCACGGCTAAAAGACGGTTGAGAAACACTGCTATAGGTGAGTGTCTAGTGAATATTTAGAGTAACCCTGTAATCAGTTGAGAGTTAACGTCGTCACCCAGCGTACAGTCGAGCAGCTCGCTCTGACCGGGTTGAGACGCACCTTTGTTCCACTGGGTTTGAGGTAAAATAATTAACCAGAGTTTACAACTATCACAACATTCAGCAAAACCTCAACTACATCTCAAAAACCATACAAAAGCCCTGAAATCTCAGAAAAGAGGACAATGGAAAGGGGAGACATTTTTCTCAGCCTTTGAGAGATGTACCAAACATGACAAAGAGAAGCTTTGCGTCCAAACGAAGAGCGTTCTGTCCAATAAACATCTCCATGTTTATTCTGTGCAAAAACACACGCATCAGAGCTCCTGCTCACTCCCAGCGAAGCCGAGCGTCCGGGCGTGGCTCAAAATAACGTGTTAAAAGGCTGTAACCAGTGAGCGTTAATCTTTCGTCCCATTAAAACACTGTGTACATGAACGTGTAATAAACAGCCAGAGACACACAGGCTTCACTGGGTGTGTATCTGCTGCACTGTTCACTGAAACAGTTTGTGTTTAATGAAGGAATCGCAGTGAGGCATTTGATCATCTGATTCACTAACACTGAAATCCACCAAGCTTTATGAAAAATATAGACACTTTGGTAAACATTTCATTGCTGCGTTTTAATGAAACTTAAGGGGAAGCTGGTTTAAGTGGTGTGCATGTGTACAGTAAATCTGATATAAAGCTGAAACACCTGCTCATATGGGCACGTGGAAAATTAAATCCACCTCAGTTTCTGTGAATAACACTGATTCATCATGAGTAAAGTATATTTAAGGATGGAAAAGACTGTAAACATCCCCTTATACCACACTGTTAACATCCCATAATACCACACTGTTAACATCCCATAATACCACACTGTTAACATCCCATAATACTACACACACACACACACACACACACACACACACACCATATGCAGATTCTGAGTCAGCCTTTAGTTTGAAGATGATCAGTGAGACAGACAGACTGTGAGACAGACAGAGCGTGAGACGGCTGTGTGTGAGACAGACAGAGTGTGAGACGGGTGTGTGTGAGACAGACAGAGTGTGAGACGGCTGTGTGTGAGACAGACAGAGTGTGAGACGGGTGTGTGTGAGACAGACAGAGTGTGAGACGGGTGTGTGTGAGACAGATAGAGTGTGAGACGGGTGTGTGTGAGACAGATAGAGTGTGAGACGGCTGTGTGTGAGACAGACAGAGTGTGAGACGGGTGTGTGTGAGACAGATAGAGTGTGAGACAGCTGTGTGTGAGACAGACAGAGTGTGAGACGGCTGTGTGTGAGACAGACAGAGTGTGAGACGGGTGTGTGTGAGACAGACAGAGTGTGAGACGGGTGTGTGTGAGACAGATAGAGTGTGAGACGGCTGTGTGTGAGACAGTGTGAGACGGTTGTGTGTTGCGGGGTGTTTGTGTAGGTGATGAGCGCCTCCTAGTGCTCACACTGTGTTACTGCCTCACACTCAGCCTCAGTGACGTACTGCAGAACTTTTTTTCCACACTCAGGGCTGGAAAGTACCGAACTACGTGTACTCTCCTTCCACTGCTGGAGTACACGGTTCTCTGGAACAGTACGTCTTTAAGTATAATTAAATCCCAGTACTTTCCTTTAACCTGAGTTTTTAAAAAATAAAAATGTTGAGCTTAACTACACTGATTTTTATTACAGTTACAGAGTTAAAAAAAAGAATCATTAATTTAACCTCAATACACAATATGTGAATTTTTAATAATTCAATTTTGAGAGCCGATCAGAATAAAGCAGTTTCCTGATGAAAGTCTGCATTTCAGGCGTTAATGTTTAATCAGCAGCAGTAACGTCTGAGACAGTGAAGACAGGAGAGCGTTCCTGACCCAGCTTATCAGCTTTCTTCAGTTTTAAATGCTCCAGCGTGATAATGATCTGCAGATGATGCGAGCTGAAACCTGTGGAGATATCGGCCCTACATCCAACCTGCGGAAACGTACAGGTGAGCCGTTAGCTAGCTGAGTGAGCTAGACTAGCTAGCCAGAGCTGTTGATGTAACGTGTAAGGGGCAACTTCATTCATGCCAGTGTGAAGACGTTGGACTGCTGATCAGAAGGTCATCAGTTCAAATCCCAGCACCACCAAGCTGCCACTGTTGGGCGCTTGAGCAAGGCCCTTAACCCTCACCTGCTCTGATGTATAAAAGAGATAAATGTAAGTTGCTAGCATGCTACTGAAACCCACAGTAAAAATTGTTCAGGAATGATTTGAGGAACATGACGAAGAGTTCAAGGTGTTGACTTGCCTCCAAATTCCACAGATCTCAATCTCGTTACCTATCGCACCTTACAGGACTTAAAGGATCTGCTGCTAACGTCTTGGTGCCAGAAACCGCAGCACACCTTCAGAGGTCTTGTGGAGTCCATGCCTCGACGCGTCACAGCTGTTTTAGCGGCACAAGGGCAACTACACAATATTAGTATTTATGTATGTACATAAATAATTGTACAATATTTGTACATAATTGTTCAAAAATGCCTTACTCAGATGTGGTAAGTCGACTTGGTTTTATGTTCCTTAGCTTAATATAATATATAATAATATAATATTTTAACTTCACTTACTAATGATCTCATTGTTTTGATCCTGATTCTGATCATTGTTCTCTGTCTGATAGCTGGATAGACGATTAAAGAAATCTGTCTGTAGTCTGTGGCAGTGAGGAAACTCTACAAAACTGGTGTAATATATACGTGTGTGTGTGTGTGTGTGTGTGTGTGTGTGCACTGAACTGTACTCTGTAAGACTCTGTAATACTCTGGTTTTACCAACAGGAGGCGACACAGCTCATCTCTCTCTCCCTCTCTCTCTCTCTCCCTCTCTCTCTCTCACACACACACACACACACACACACTCTCCTCTCCCACAGTTACTGTAAGTTTATAAATGTGATGTGTGTAGTAATGATGGAGGGAATAATTCAGCCTGCAGCCTGCGTTTATTTATAGTTATCATTTATACAGAGATTTTCTCTCGTACTCGTCTCATACGCTGCAGATTCTCACGTCGCAATCTGTTCTCAGTTCACTCAGCATCACGTCACCCTTTGTGCTGTATTTATTTTACTCTAGTTCAGTTCACTGCTCTTTTGGCTTGAAGAAACAGAATTCAGCTCAGAGAAATAGGGTTAGGGTTTTTTTTTTAAAGAGAGATTTCATTAATTGCAGTTAAATGTATATATAAAGAAAAACGTTGTATTCATTAGATTACAGCCCGGCTATAATACATGTTTTATTCAATTCAATTTTATTTGTACTGAGCTTTTAACAATGGACATTGTCACAAAGCAGCTTTACAGAAATATATAAATTCAAATTAAATTAAACCAAAGTAAATTGTAAATATGTGAATTTATCCCTAATGAGAAGCCAGAGGTGACGGTGGTGAGGAAAAACTCCCTGAGACGATATGAGGAAGGAACCTTGAGAGGAACCAGACTCAAAAGAGAACTCATGTTCATCTGGGTAACTCCAGATAGTGCGATTATAAATCATTCCCTTCTATAACTGTGTGCTACATGCACAAATAGTGCAGTTGTGCAACCAGGGAATTCATCACAGTTCTCACATGAAGTTTTGGTTTGTTGAATCTGTCCACTGATGGAATCCTGAGTCTAAAACTGTTCACGGCAACCGCAGCCCCAAAGCCACTACAGTAAACTGTCCATATGAGATCCCCAAATCTCCACGGTCCCCAAGTGGCACCATCACCAGCAATAAAATAAAGGAGAAATTAATCACATAAACCACGAATGCTTATGACAATAAATTACTGCTCAGTAGATTAGACTGTATAATACACTGACAATATGTTTAAAAATATTTTGCAATATGCATATTGTTTCTTTTACTGCTGCACGTGATGAAACAGAAAGGCCATCCCGAGTTATTCTGTAATCAGAAAGCTTACTTCTAGCTGCATGTGGTCCTAGTACAAGTACTTCTGTCTTGTCAGAATTAAGTAAGAGAAAGTTAATAAGCATCCAGTTTCTAATGTCTTTTACACATTCCTCAACTTTATTAAGCTGGTGTCTGTCATCTGGCTTTGCTGAAACATACAACTGTGTGTCATCAGCGTAACAGTGGAAGCTAATACCATGTTTATGAATAATTTTGCCCAGAGGTAGCACATATAAAGAAAAGAGCAGTGGGCCTAAAACAGAGCCTTGTGGAACACCAAACTTTACCTTAGTATGAGAAGAGAAGTCACCATTTACGTTTACAAACTGATAACGATCAGTCAGATAAGACCTGAGCCAGGAAAGGGCCGTTCCCTTAATGCCTACTACATTTGATTGTTTCTGTTTTATATATAATAATATATGCAGTACATGCATCTGCTATATAAACCATAACAGTGCAATTTATGAATAATTAATCATGATTATAATTTATTCTGAAACAATACGCATATTACAAAATATTTTTAAACATATTGTCAGTGTATTATACAGTAATGTCTACTGAGCAGTAATTTATTGCCAAAAGCACTCGTGGTTTATGTGATTCATTTCTCCTTTATATTATTGATTACTGAAAATAAAAGCTGAGAGCCAGCATTATGGATGTTGTCTGAAAAGTGGTCTATTACATTACATTACTTTCTTTACTGACACACACACACACACACACACACACACACATTCTCTGTAACGATTTTTAACTGACTCAATAATACAGAAATCATAAAATAAACATCCAAAGCAAAATTTGTATTAAAAAATATTAGGGTTGCTAAGACTTTCGCACAGTACTGTATGTATATTTGGTTTTGCTGTAATGGATATTTTAAGTATCTAATTTTTAATGAATAAATATTCATGAATACCAGAAATGCCTTAAAATCAGCAAAACACATGATTATAATATTACCGCACTTCCTAATTCACATATATGATTATCTAATGATTATAACTGGGCAACATGTCCTGAGAGATACACTTCATGAAATCTAAAATAATCCTGTATTATATTATTTTATTTTATAAGAAATATTGTTAAATTAATTTAATAACACTTACTCCTGCTTGTAAGAGTTTAAGGGATAAGAGGAACGATTTTCTCCTCAACTGCAATAAATGTACAAAAGTCCATTTATTGCAGTTGAGGAGAAAATCGTTCTTCTTATCCCTTAATGTTTCAGAATCACACAGTAATGTTGGCTTTATTATCGCTGTATTATTAATGTTATGCAGATTAATACTGAATATGCATAACCCTGTGACTCCGCCCAGTCCCCCCCCCCCCCCCGTGGCTCCTCCCTCCTCATTGTAATATTCATAAGTGTTTAAGCCCCGCCCCCTACAGCGCTGCGCTCCTACTCCATTTTCCTGGGCCGGAGCGGACGCACTCTGAGCGGGACTTCAGCCAGGCAGCGCGGATCCGCACAGCTTCCACAGAATTACTAAATATAGCCCGTTTTCCTTTATTTTTCTTTTCCAGTTTCGTACAGAAATAACGAGTTCTCAGTTCTTTTTTTTTTTTTTTTGCTGAGATGGTAGATTATCACGCAGCGAATAATCCAGCGCAGCTCTCCGGGCAGCAGAGCTACATGGAGCAGGAGAACGACTGGGACCGAGACATGCTGCTCGACCCGGCCTGGGAGAAGCAGCAGAGGAAGGTGAGCGGAAACCGGGAGCAGGGCTTTGGGAAACGGCGGGGATCGGGGTTTGGCCTGTGCGGCTCAGGATCACGCGTTACACCAGCGTTAAACTACTGCAGGATTTTTAAAGATAGTTGTTTTATTTAAACAGATTTAAATATTCAGCGTGTTTAAGCTGATTTTATGTGTAAGGTTGTGTGAGAGCCTTTTTTTTTCTTGGTGTGTCGTAAGCTAACAGGCTAGCAGGAAAAGTTGTGCAAAACAGGCCGTTTGTGGTTGTGTTTCTTTCCTGGTTTAACTCGGGTTAGTGCTTTAAAGCGGGTTAACCGGTTTAGTGTGGGACTGTGTGACGTTAATGTTAGACTTTTGTGGAAATGTGATTTTGTGGATGTAAAGCTGCATCTGTTCCGCTGCTTTATTCCCTCTGAGCGGAGAGAATGTGGCTTTATAGCGACTCTGTTATAAGCGCTTATGAAGTGAAGTTGGGATTGTGTTATAAAGTGAAGTTGGGTTTGTGTTATAAAGTGAAGTTGGGGTTTGTGTTATAAAGTGAAGTTGGGGTTTGTGTTATAAAGTGAAGTTGGGGTTGTGTTATAAAGTGAAGTTGGGATTGTGTTATGAAATGAAGTTGGGGATTGTGTTATAAAGTGAAGTTGGGATTGTGTTATAAAGTGAAGTTGGGTTTGTGTTATGAAGTGAAGTTGGGTTTGTGTTATGAAGTGAAGTTGGGGATTGTGTTATGAAATGAAGTTGGGGATTGTGTTATAAAGTGAAGTTGGGATTGTGTTATAAAGTGAAGTTGGGATTGTGTTATAAAGTGAAGTTGGGATTGTGTTATGAAGTGAAGTTGGGGATTGTGTTATGAAATGAAGTTGGGGATTGTGTTATAAAGTGAAGTTGGGATTGTGTTATAAAGTGAAGTTGGGTTTGTGTTATAAAGTGAAGTTGGGTTTGTGTTATAAAGTGAAGTTGGGATTGTGTTATGAAATGAAGTTGGGGATTGTGTTATAAAGTGAAGTTGGGATTGTGTTATAAAGTGAAGTTGGGTTTGTGTTATAAAGTGAAGTTGGGATTGTGTTATAAAGTGAAGTTGGGTTTGTGTTATAAAGTGAAGTTGGGTTTGTGTTATGAAGTGAAGTTGGGATTGTGTTATGAAGTGAAGTTGGGGTTTGTGTTATAAAGTGAAGTTGGGATTGTGTTATACAGTGAAGTTGGGGTTTGTGTTATGAAGTGAAGTTGGGGATTGTGTTATAAAGTGAAGTTGGGATTGTGTTATGAAGTGAAGTTGGGGTTTGTGTTATAAAGTGAAGTTGGGTTTGTGTTATGAAGTGAAGTTGGGATTGTGTTATACAGTGAAGTTGGGATTGTGTTATAAAGTGAAGTTGGGGATTGTGTTATGAAGTGAAGTTGGGGTTTGTGTTATGAAGTGAAGTTGGGTTTGTGTTATGAAGTGAAGTTGGGATTGTGTTATAAAGTGAAGTTGGGTTTGTGTTATGAAGTGAAGTTGGGTTTGTGTTATAAAGTGAAGTTGGGTTTGTGTTATAAAGTGAAGTTGGGATTGTGTTATAAAGTGAAGTTGGGATTGTGTTATGAAGTGAAGTTGGGGTTTGTGTTATAAAGTGAAGTTGGGTTTGTGTTATGAAGTGAAGTTGGGGTTTGTGTTATAAAGTGAAGTTGGGATTGTGTTATAAAGTGAAGTTGGGGATTGTGTTATGAAGTGAAGTTGGGGTTTGTGTTATGAAGTGAAGTTGGGTTTGTGTTATGAAGTGAAGTTGGGATTGTGTTATAAAGTGAAGTTGGGTTTGTGTTATAAAGTGAAGTTGGGGTTTGTGTTATAAAGTGAAGTTGGGATTGTGTTATAAAGTGAAGTTGGGATTGTGTTATGAAGTGAAGTTGGGATTGTGTTATGAAGTGAAGTTGGGGTTTGTGTTATGAAGTGAAGTTGGGTTTGTGTTATGAAGTGAAGTTGGGATTGTGTTATAAAGTGAAGTTGGGTTTGTGTTATAAAGTGAAGTTGGGGATTGTGTTATAAAGTGAAGTTGGGGTTTGTGTTATAAAGTGAAGTTGGGTTTGTGTTATAAAGTGAAGTTGGGTTTGTGTTATAAAGTGAAGTTGGGGATTGTGTTATAAAGTGAAGTTGGGATTGTGTTATAAAGTGAAGTTGGGATTGTGTTATAAAGTGAAGTTGGGGTTTGTGTTATAAAGTGAAGTTGGGATTGTGTTATAAAGTGAAGTTGGGTTTGTGTTATAAAGTGAAGTTGGGGTTTGTGTTATAAAGTGAAGTTGGGATTGTGTTATAAAGTGAAGTTGGGTTTGTGTTATAAAGTGAAGTTGGGGATTGTGTTATAAAGTGAAGTTGGGGTTTGTGTTATAAAGTGAAGTTGGGTTTGTGTTATAAAGTGAAGTTGGGTTTGTGTTATAAAGTGAAGTTGGGGATTGTGTTATAAAGTGAAGTTGGGATTGTGTTATAAAGTGAAGTTGGGATTGTGTTATGAAGTGAAGTTGGGGTTTGTGTTATAAAGTGAAGTTGGGGATTGTGTTATAAAGTGAAGTTGGGATTGTGTTATGAAGTGAAGTTGGGTTTGTGTTATAAAGTGAAGTTGGGGATTGTGTTATAAAGTGAAGTTGGGGATTGTGTTATGAAGTGAAGTTGGGGATTGTGTTATGAAGTGAAGTTGGGGATTGTGTTATAAAGTGAAGTTGGGGTTTGTGTTATGAAGTGAAGTTGGGTTTGTGTTATGAAGTGAAGTTGGGGATTGTGTTATAAAGTGAAGTTGGGTTTGTGTTATGAAGTGAAGTTGGGTTTGTGTTATGAAGTGAAGTTGGGGATTGTGTTATAAAGTGAAGTTGGGGATTGTGTTATAAAGTGAAGTTGGGGATTGTGTTATAAAGTGAAGTTGGGGATTGTGTTATAAAGTGAAGTTGGGATTGTGTTATAAAGTGAAGTTGGGGATTGTGTTATGAAGTGAAGTTGGGATTGTGTTATGAAGTGAAGTTGGGTTTGTGTTATAAAGTGAAGTTGGGGTTTGTGTTATAAAGTGAAGTTGGGGTTTGTGTTATAAAGTGAAGTTGGGGTTTGTGTTATAAAGTGAAGTTGGGGTTTGTGTTATAAAGTGAAGTTGGGGTTTGTGTTATGAAGTGAAGTTGGGGTTTGTGTTATGAAGTGAAGTTGGGATTGTGTTATGAAGTGAAGTTGGGATTGTGTTATAAAGTGAAGTTGGGGATTGTGTTATAAAGTGAAGTTGGGGATTGTGTTATAAAGTGAAGTTGGGGATTGTGTTATAAAGTGAAGTTGGGATTGTGTTATGAAGTGAAGTTGGGATTGTGTTATGAAGTGAAGTTGGGATTGTGTTATGAAGTGAAGTTGGGATTGTGTTATGAAGTGAAGTTGGGATTGTGTTATGAAGTGAAGTTGGGATTGTGTTATGAAGTGAAGTTGGGGTTTGTGTTATACAGTGAAGTTGGGGTTTGTGTTATAAAGTGAAGTTGGGGTTTGTGTTATAAAGTGAAGTTGGGATTGTGTTATAAAGTGAAGTTGGGATTGTGTTATAAAGTGAAGTTGGGATTGTGTTATGAAGTGAAGTTGGGGTTTGTGTTATGAAGTGAAGTTGGGATTGTGTTATAAAGTGAAGTTGGGTTTGTGTTATAAAGTGAAGTTGGGGTTTGTGTTATAAAGTGAAGTTGGGGTTTGTGTTATAAAGTGAAGTTGGGGTTTGTGTTATAAAGTGAAGTTGGGGTTTGTGTTATAAAGTGAAGTTGGGGTTTGTGTTATGAAGTGAAGTTGGGGTTTGTGTTATGAAGTGAAGTTGGGATTGTGTTATGAAGTGAAGTTGGGATTGTGTTATAAAGTGAAGTTGGGGATTGTGTTATAAAGTGAAGTTGGGGATTGTGTTATAAAGTGAAGTTGGGGATTGTGTTATAAAGTGAAGTTGGGATTGTGTTATGAAGTGAAGTTGGGATTGTGTTATGAAGTGAAGTTGGGATTGTGTTATGAAGTGAAGTTGGGATTGTGTTATGAAGTGAAGTTGGGATTGTGTTATGAAGTGAAGTTGGGGTTTGTGTTATACAGTGAAGTTGGGGTTTGTGTTATAAAGTGAAGTTGGGGTTTGTGTTATAAAGTGAAGTTGGGATTGTGTTATAAAGTGAAGTTGGGGATTGTGTTATGAAGTGAAGTTGGGATTGTGTTATGAAGTGAAGTTGGGGTTTGTGTTATGAAGTGAAGTTGGGGTTTGTGTTATGAAGTGAAGTTGGGATTGTGTTATAAAGTGAAGTTGGGGATTGTGTTATGAAGTGAAGTTGGGGATTGTGTTATAAAGTGAAGTTGGGATTGTGTTATAAAGTGAAGTTGGGATTGTGTTATGAAGTGAAGTTGGGGATTGTGTTATGAAGTGAAGTTGGGTTTGTGTTATGAAGTGAAGTTGGGTTTGTGTTATAAAGTGAAGTTGGGGATTGTGTTATGAAGTGAAGTTGGGGATTGTGTTATGAAGTGAAGTTGGGGATTGTGTTATGAAGTGAAGTTGGGGTTTGTGTTATGAAGTGAAGTTGGGGTTTGTGTTATGAAGTGAAGTTGGGATTGTGTTATGAAGTGAAGTTGGGGTTTGTGTTATGAAGTGAAGTTGGGTTTGTGTTATGAAGTGAAGTTGGGGTTTGTGTTATGAAGTGAAGTTGGGATTGTGTTATGAAGTGAAGTTGGGGTTTGTGTTATGAAGTGAAGTTGGGTTTGTGTTATGAAGTGAAGTTGGGGTTTGTGTTATAAAGTGAAGTTGGGGTTTGTGTTATACAGTGAAGTTGGGATTGTGTTATGAAGTGAAGTTGGGATTGTGTTATGAAGTGAAGTTGGGGTTTGTGTTATGAAGTGAAGTTGGGATTGTGTTATGAAGTGAAGTTGGGTTTGTGTTATGAAGTGAAGTTGGGGATTGTGTTATAAAGTGAAGTTGGGGTTTGTGTTATACAGTGAAGTTGGGATTGTGTTATGAAGTGAAGTTGGGATTGTGTTATAAAGTGAAGTTGGGGATTGTGTTATGAAGTGAAGTTGGGGTTTGTGTTATGAAGTGAAGTTGAGGTTTGTGTTATGAAGTGAAGTTGGGTTTGTGTTATGAAGTGAAGTTTGGGTTTGTGTTATGAAGTGAAGTTGGGGTTTGTGTTATGAAGTGAAGTTGGGGTTTGTGTTATGAAGTGAAGTTGGGATTGTGTTATGAAGTGAAGTTGGGGTTTGTGTTATGAAGTGAAGTTGGGTTTGTGTTATGAAGTGAAGTTGGGGTTTGTGTTATAAAGTGAAGTTGGGGTTTGTGTTATACAGTGAAGTTGGGATTGTGTTATGAAGTGAAGTTGGGATTGTGTTATGAAGTGAAGTTGGGGTTTGTGTTATGAAGTGAAGTTGGGATTGTGTTATGAAGTGAAGTTGGGTTTGTGTTATGAAGTGAAGTTGGGGATTGTGTTATAAAGTGAAGTTGGGGTTTGTGTTATACAGTGAAGTTGGGATTGTGTTATGAAGTGAAGTTGGGATTGTGTTATAAAGTGAAGTTGGGGTTTGTGTTATACAGTGAAGTTGGGGATTGTGTTATAAAGTGAAGTTGGGATTGTGTTATAAAGTGAAGTTGGGGTTTGTGTTATGAAGTGAAGTTGGGATTGTGTTATAAAGTGAAGTTGGGATTGTGTTATGAAGTGAAGTTGGGATTGTGTTATAAAGTGAAGTTGGGATTGTGTTATAAAGTGAAGTTGGGATTGTGTTATAAAGTGAAGTTGGGGTTTGTGTTATACAGTGAAGTTGGGATTGTGTTATGAAGTGAAGTTGGGGATTGTGTTATAAAGTGAAGTTGGGGTTTGTGTTATACAGTGAAGTTGGGTTTGTGTTATGAAGTGAAGTTGGGGATTGTGTTATAAAGTGAAGTTGGGGTTTGTGTTATACAGTGAAGTTGGGGATTGTGTTATAAAGTGAAGTTGGGATTGTGTTATAAAGTGAAGTTGGGGTTTGTGTTATGAAGTGAAGTTGGGATTGTGTTATAAA
The DNA here is from genome assembly GCF_027358585.1 of Pangasianodon hypophthalmus. Classification (NCBI taxonomy): domain Eukaryota; kingdom Metazoa; phylum Chordata; class Actinopteri; order Siluriformes; family Pangasiidae; genus Pangasianodon; species Pangasianodon hypophthalmus. The sequence continues at coordinate 21,236,089 of NC_069730.1, read as the reverse complement.
GTGAAGTTGGGATTGTGTTATGAAGTGAAGTTGGGATTGTGTTATGAAGTGAAGTTGGGATTGTGTTATAAAGTGAAGTTGGGTTTATAAGCAGCAGGATTGTGTGTGTTATTAACAGTTTTAGTGAAATATTCAGTAAACAGTGAGGTTAACCCACCTGTGTTTATTTTCAACTAACTAATAACAGAATCAGTTTATTATTAATTTAAATGAAAGATGTTATTTGCTGGTTATTGGGTTATTAGCGGTGTCTCGGTTTCACTCTGTAATATCGCGATTCGGTATCGACTCAACTGTTCAGACTCACATTCCTGAGTGTCGTGTTTCAGGAAAACAGTGAAGTGTCAGTTCTTTACTCCTCAGAAACTCTAAACTAATCCCGGAAGTGTGTGTGTGTGCGTGTGTGTGTGTGTGTGTGTGGGTTTATTCACTGACCGCAAATCCTCAGAATTGTTTTCACGCTTTAGCGCAGGCCGTTAGCCAGTAAGCTAATGTTAGCCAGTAAGCTAACGTTATCCTGTGCGCGGAGGTGGCTGAGGAGCGACATGGTTTAAATTCCTCCAGCCGGCGCGGCCGCATGCCGAACATTCACCTACAAAATGGCCGGGTTTAGTGTGTGACCCCGCGCGCGCCGCACAGCGCTCACATTCCTGTCAGAGCCGCGCGCGCATCAGAGCAGCAGGAAGTCAATCATTAACAGCGAAACGCCACTCGGGCGGCCTGCCATCTGATTGGTCCAAACGCTCAGAGCGGTGTGACGTGATTGGTCCAGAGTCTGTTCTACACACGGAGACGGGGCGGAGCTTTAATCCATTACTGCACCCTGAACACCCTATTCACAATAACTCAGGGGAGTGTGTGTGTGTTGCTCAGGGCAGTGTGTGTGTGTGTTGCTCAGGGAAGTGTGTGTGTGTGTGTGTGTGTGTGTGTGTGTGTGTGTGTTGCTCAGGGGAGTGTGTGTGTGACTGTGACTCTGAGTGTGTGTTGCTGTGCGCACATGAGTGTGTGTTGCTCAGGGGAGTGTGTGTGTGTGTGTGTGTTGCTCAGGGGAGTGTGTGTGTGTTGCTCAGGGCAGAGTGTGTGTGTGTGTGTGTGTGTGTGTGTTGCTCAGGGCAGTGTGTGTGTGTGTGTGTGTGTGTTGCTCAGGGGAGTGTGTGTGTTGCTCAGGGGAGTGTGTGTGTTGCTCAGGGCAGTGTGTGTGTGTGTGTGTGTTGCTCAGGGGAGTGTGTGTGTGTGTGTGTTGCTCAGGGGAGTGTGTGTGTGTGTGTGTTGCTCAGGGGAGTGTGTGTGTGTTGCTCAGGGCAGTGTGTGTGTGTGCATGAGTGTGTGTGTGATTGTAGAGATTTGTCATGTAGCTGCTGGTTAAATCTGAATGTGTGTAGAGGATGTCGGAGTTTCGAGAGCTGTGTGTGAAACCGCTCGGTGTGGAGATGAGCGTCGGCGTCGCTGAGTGTGAGAATGAAGCTGAGGCTGTGAGCTGAGCGAGACGTTTACACCTGACAGCAGCTCACCTTTACCTGCAGTGTAACACCTCTACATCAGCACAGCACTGATCCCAGGCACACACACACTCACACATTCAGCACAGCAGCAGCCATGTTTATTATTGTTCATGAGGAGGGTGATGGTGGTGATGGTGGAGATGGTGGAGATGATGATGGTGATGATGGTGGTGATGATGATGAAGATGGTGGAGATGATGATGATGAAGATGGTGGAGATGAGCTGGGTGTCACTGCTCTCTTCGCTGTAGTTGGGAAAATAAACTGCACTGCAGGATGCAGCAGAAGAGTTTATACTGAGTCCTCCATCATGATGGTGTGTGTGGTATTAACTATGTGTGCGCGCGAGTGTGTGTGTGTGTGTGTGTGTGTGTGTGTGTGGTATTAACTGTGTGTGTGTGCGCGTGAGTGTGTGTGTGTGTGTGTGTGTACCACACGCTGATATTGGGCAGGGTTCAGTATGAGTAGTATGTATAGAATGTCATTCTTCTCAATCTTTTCTACAGCTGTGTGTTTTTCTCCCTTTCAGCTTCTCGTGATGTGATCTGGTTTCAGTTGTCTGTGTGTGTGTCTGCGTGCGTGTGTGTGTGTGTGTGTGTGTCTGCGTGCGTGTGTGTGTGTGTCTGCGTGCGTGTGTGTGTGTGTCTGCGTGCGTGTGTGTGTGTGTCTGCGTGCGTGTGTGTGTGTGTCTGCGTGCGTGTGTGTGTGTGTGTGTGTGTGTCTGCGTGCGTGTGTGTGTGTGTCTGCGTGCGTGTGTGTGTGTGTCTGCGTGCGTGTGTGTGTGTCTGCGTGCGTGTGTGTGTGTCTGCGTGCGTGTGTGTGTGTCTGCGTGCGTGTGTGTGTGTCTGCGTGTGTGTGTGTGTCTGCGTGTGTGTGTGTGTCTGCGTGTGTGTGTGTGTGTCTGCGTGCGTGTCTGCGTGTGTCTGCGTGTGTCTGCGTGTGTCTGCGTGCGTGTGTCTGCGTGTGTGTGTGTGTCTGCGTGTGTCTGCGTGTGTCTGCGTGCGTGTGTCTGCGTGTGTCTGCGTGTCTGCGTGCGTGCGTGTGTGTGTGTCTGCGTGCGTGCGTGTGTGTGTGTCTGCGTGCGTGCGTGTGTGTGTGTCTGCGTGCGTGTGTGAGATTTGGTGAACCCGAACAGATGAATTGAGAGGCTGTGTCCCAAACCTCTGTCACACGCAATAATAATAACTTGCACACTGTTTAGTGCAGTTGTGTGTGGTTTGTGATACAGCCGCTCATCCCATAATCACCACTGTAGGACTGAAGTGTAATAAACCCCTTTGTGTGTGTGTGTGTGTGTGTTTGTGTGTTTGTGTGTGTGTGTGTGTGTGTGTGTGTGTAGCCGTGGTGGTGTGTGTGTGTGTGTGCGCGCGCGCAAGCTCAGACGCGTCGTGTTATGTAGAGTCGCGTTTGCTGAAAGTAGTTCTGAGAACTCCTCACACCCCTAAAACAAGTTGTGTAAGGTTTAGTGTGTGAAATGGTCTGCAGTTAGACAGGTGTGTGTGTGTGTGTGTGTGTGTGTGTGTGTGTGTGTGTGTGTGTGTGGTGCAGCCGTGGTGATGTGTGTGCGTGTGCGTGCGTGCGTGTGTGTCTGCGTGCGTGTGTGTGTGCAGCCGTGGTGATGTGTGCGTGCGTGTGTGCGTGCGTGCGTGTGTGTGCAGCCGTGGTGATGTGTGTGCGTGTGCGTGCGTGTGTCTGCGTGCGTGCGTGTGCGTGCGTGTGTGTGTGTGTCTGCGTGCGTGTGTGTGTGTGCGTGTGCAGCCGTGGTGATGTGCGTGTGCGTGTGTGCGTGTGTGTGCGTGTGTGCAGCCGTGGTGATGTGTGTGTGTGTGCGTGTGTGCGCGTGTGCGTGCAGCCGTGGTGATGTGTGTGTGTGTGTGCGCGTGTGCGCGCGTGCGTGCGCGTGCGTGCGTGCGCGTGCGTGTGTGTGCGCGTGTGCGTGTGCGCGTGTGCGTGTGTGCGTGTGTGTGTTATAGTGATACTGTGTGACAGGTTTGAGTTCTGCATTAGACTGACTCCATCAGAGAGAGACAGACCAACTACACACACACACACACACACACACACACTCTGAAGTGATGGACAGACAGATGTGAGTGTTACGTATGTGTTGCTACTGTAGTGTTGTGATGGTGTGTGTGTGTGTTGTAGTGCTGATGTCAGGCTGGTTTCCCACGGTGCTTTGCATCCGGTGATAAACAAACCGCGAGGAA
>NC_069730.1:21204877-21222377 GCF_027358585.1 Pangasianodon hypophthalmus | reverse complement strand
TGGAAAGAGAGAGACAGATACGCAGACAGACAGGCCTGTGGAGAGAGAGAGACAGATACGCAGACAGACAGGCCTGTGGAGAGAGAGAGACAGATACGCAGACAGACAGGCCTGTGGAGAGAGACAGATACGCAGACAGACAGGCCTGTGGAGAGAGAGAGACAGATACGCAGACAGACAGGCCTGTGGAGAGAGAGACAGATACGCAGACAGACAGGCCTATGGAGAGAGAGAGACAGATACGCAGACAGACAGGCCTATGGAGAGAGACAGATACACAGACAGACAGGCCTGTGGAGAGAGAGAGACAGATACGCAGACAGACAGGCCTGTGGAGAGAGACAGATACACAGACAGACAGGCCTATGGAGAGAGACAGATACACAGACAGACAGGCCTATGGAGAGAGACAGATACACAGACAGACAGGCCTGTGGAGAGACAGATACACAGACAGACAGGCCTGTGGAGAGAGACAGATACGCAGACAGACAGGCCTGTGGAGAGAGAGAGACAGATACGCAGACAGACAGGCCTGTGGAGAGAGACAGATACACAGACAGACAGGCCTATGGAGAGAGACAGATACACAGACAGACAGGCCTGTGGAGAGAGAGACAGATACGCAGACAGACAGGCCTGTGGAGAGAGAGAGACAGATACGCAGACAGACAGGCCTGTGGAGAGAGAGAGACAGATACGCAGACAGACAGGCCTGTGGAGAGAGACAGATACGCAGACAGACAGGCCTGTGGAGAGAGAGACAGATACACAGACAGACAGGCCTGTGGAGAGAGAGAGACAGATACGCAGACAGACAGGCCTGTGGAGAGAGAGAGACAGATACGCAGACAGACAGGCCTATGGAGAGAGACAGATACACAGACAGACAGGCCTATGGAGAGAGACAGATACACAGACAGACAGGCCTATGGAGAGAGACAGATACACAGACAGACAGGCCTGTGGAGAGAGAGAGACAGATACGCAGACAGACAGGCCTATGGAGAGAGACAGATACACAGACAGACAGGCCTGTGGAGAGAGAGAGACAGATACGCAGACAGACAGGCCTGTGGAGAGAGAGAGACAGATACGCAGACAGACAGGCCTGTGGAGAGAGAGAGACAGATACGCAGACAGACAGGCCTGTCGAGAGAGAGAGACAGATACACAGACAGACAGGCCTGTGGAGAGAGAGAGACAGATACGCAGACAGACAGGCCTGTGGAGAGAGAGAGACAGATACGCAGACAGACAGGCCTGTGGAGAGAGAGAGACAGATACACAGACAGACAGGCCTGTGGAGAGAGAGAGACAGATACACAGACAGACAGGCCTGTGGAGAGAGAGAGAGACAGATACGCAGACAGACAGGCCTGTGGAGAGAGAGAGACAGATACGCAGACAGACAGGCCTGTGGAGAGAGACAGATACACAGACAGACAGGCCTGTGGAGAGAGAGACAGATACACAGACAAACAGGCCTGTGGAGAGAGAGAGACAGATACGCAGACAGACAGGCCTGTGGAGAGAGAGACAGATACGCAGACAGACAGGCCTGTGGAGAGAGAGAGACAGATACGCAGACAGACAGGCCTGTGGAGAGAGACAGATACACAGACAGACAGGCCTGTGGAGAGAGAGACAGATACACAGACAGACAGGCCTGTGGAGAGAGACAGATACACAGACAGACAGGCCTGTGGAGAGAGAGAGACAGATACGCAGACAGACAGGCCTATGGAGAGAGACAGATACACAGACAGACAGGCCTATGGAGAGAGACAGATACACAGACAGACAGGCCTGTGGAGAGAGAGAGACAGATACGCAGACAGACAGGCCTGTGGAGAGAGAGAGACAGATACGCAGACAGACAGGCCTGTGGAGAGAGAGAGACAGATACGCAGACAGACAGGCCTATGGAGAGAGACAGATACACAGACAGACAGGCCTGTGGAAAGAGAGAGACAGATACGCAGACAGACAGGCCTGTGGAGAGAGAGAGACAGATACACAGACAGACAGGCCTGTGGAGAGAGAGAGACAGATACGCAGACAGACAGGCCTGTGGAGAGAGACAGATACGCAGACAGACAGGCCTGTGGAGAGAGAGAGAGACAGATACGCAGACAGACAGGCCTGTGGAGAGAGAGACAGATACACAGACAGACAGGCCTGTGGAGAGAGAGAGACAGATACGCAGACAGACAGGCCTGTGGAGAGAGAGAGACAGATACACAGACAGACAGGCCTATGGAGAGAGACAGATACACAGACAGACAGGCCTATGGAGAGAGACAGATACACAGACAGACAGGCCTGTGGAGAGAGAGAGACAGATACGCAGACAGACAGGCCTATGGAGAGAGACAGATACACAGACAGACAGGCCTATGGAGAGAGACAGATACACAGACAGACAGGCCTGTGGAGAGAGAGAGACAGATACGCAGACAGACAGGCCTGTGGAGAGAGAGAGACAGATACGCAGACAGACAGGCCTGTGGAGAGAGAGAGACAGATACGCAGACAGACAGGCCTGTGGAGAGAGAGAGACAGATACGCAGACAGACAGGCCTGTCGAGAGAGAGAGACAGATACACAGACAGACAGGCCTGTGGAGAGAGAGAGACAGATACGCAGACAGACAGGCCTGTGGAGAGAGAGAGACAGATACACAGACAGACAGGCCTGTGGAGAGAGAGAGACAGATACACAGACAGACAGGCCTGTGGAGAGAGAGAGAGACAGATACGCAGACAGACAGGCCTGTGGAGAGAGAGAGACAGATACGCAGACAGACAGGCCTGTGGAGAGAGACAGATACACAGACAGACAGGCCTGTGGAGAGAGAGACAGATACACAGACAAACAGGCCTGTGGAGAGAGAGAGACAGATACGCAGACAGACAGGCCTGTGGAGAGAGAGACAGATACGCAGACAGACAGGCCTGTGGAGAGAGAGAGACAGATACGCAGACAGACAGGCCTGTGGAGAGAGACAGATACACAGACAGACAGGCCTGTGGAGAGAGAGACAGATACACAGACAGACAGGCCTGTGGAGAGAGACAGATACACAGACAGACAGGCCTGTGGAGAGAGAGAGACAGATACGCAGACAGACAGGCCTATGGAGAGAGACAGATACACAGACAGACAGGCCTATGGAGAGAGACAGATACACAGACAGACAGGCCTATGGAGAGAGACAGATACACAGACAGACAGGCCTGTGGAGAGAGAGAGACAGATACGCAGACAGACAGGCCTGTGGAGAGAGAGAGACAGATACGCAGACAGACAGGCCTGTGGAGAGAGAGAGACAGATACGCAGACAGACAGGCCTATGGAGAGAGACAGATACACAGACAGACAGGCCTGTGGAAAGAGAGAGACAGATACGCAGACAGACAGGCCTGTGGAGAGAGAGAGACAGATACACAGACAGACAGGCCTGTGGAGAGAGAGAGACAGATACGCAGACAGACAGGCCTGTGGAGAGAGACAGATACACAGACAGACAGGCCTGTGGAAAGAGAGAGACAGATACGCAGACAGACAGGCCTGTGGAGAGAGAGAGACAGATACACAGACAGACAGGCCTGTGGAGAGAGAGAGACAGATACGCAGACAGACAGGCCTGTGGAGAGAGACAGATACGCAGACAGACAGGCCTGTGGAGAGAGAGAGAGACAGATACGCAGACAGACAGGCCTGTGGAGAGAGAGAGACAGATACGCAGACAGACAGGCCTGTGGAGAGAGAGAGACAGATACACAGACAGACAGGCCTGTGGAGAGAGAGAGACAGATACACAGACAGACAGGCCTGTGGAGAGAGAGAGACAGATACACAGACAGACAGGCCTGTGGAGAGAGAGAGAGACAGATACGCAGACAGACAGGCCTGTGGAGAGAGACAGATACACAGACAGACAGGCCTGTGGAGAGAGACAGATACACAGACAGACAGGCCTGTGGAGAGAGAGACAGATACGCAGACAGACAGGCCTGTGGAGAGAGAGAGACAGATACGCAGACAGACAGGCCTGTGGAGAGAGAGAGACAGATACACAGACAGACAGGCCTGTCGAGAGAGAGAGACAGATACACAGACCATCAGGCCTGTGGAGAGAGAGAGACAGATACACAGACAGACAGGCCTGTGGAGAGAGAGAGAGACAGATACACAGACAGACAGGCCTGTGGAGAGAGAGAGACAGATACACAGACAAACAGGCCTGTGGAGAGAGAGAGACAGATACACAGACAAACAGGCCTGTGGAGAGAGAGAGACAGATACGCAGACAGACAGGCCTGTGGAGAGAGAGAGACAGATACACAGACAGACAGGCCTGTGGAGAGAGACAGATACGCAGACAGACAGGCCTGTGGAGAGAGAGACAGATACGCAGACAGACAGGCCTGTGGAGAGAGAGAGAGATACACAGACAGACAGGCCTGTGAAGAGAGAGAGACAGATACACAGACAGACAGGCCTGTGGAGAGAGACAGATACACAGACAGACAGGCCTGTGGAGAGAGAGAGACAGATACACAGACAGACAGGCCTGTGGAGAGAGACAGACAGACAGACAGGCCTGTGGAGAGAGAGAGACAGATACACAGACAGACAGGCCTGTGGAGAGAGACAGATACGCAGACAGACAGGCCTGTGGAGAGAGACAGATACGCAGACAGACAGGCCTGTGGAGAGAGAGACAGATACACAGACAGACAGGCCTGTGGAGAGAGAGAGACAGATACGCAGACAGACAGGCCTGTGGAGAGAGAGAGACAGATACGCAGACAGACAGGCCTATGGAGAGAGACAGATACGCAGACAGACAGGCCTATGGAGAGAGACAGATACACAGACAGACAGGCCTGTGGAGAGAGAGAGACAGATACACAGACAGACAGGCCTGTGGAGAGAGAGAGACAGATACGCAGACAGACAGGCCTATGGAGAGAGACAGATACACAGACAGACAGGCCTATGGAGAGAGACAGATACACAGACAGACAGGCCTGTGGAGAGAGAGACAGATACACAGACAGACAGGCCTGTGGAGAGAGAGAGACAGATACGCAGACAGACAGGCCTGTGGAGAGAGAGAGACAGATACACAGACAGACAGGCCTGTGGAGAGAGACAGATACGCAGACAGACAGGCCTGTGGAGAGAGAGACAGATACACAGACAGACAGGCCTGTGGAGAGAGAGAGACAGATACGCAGACAGACAGGCCTGTGGAGAGAGAGAGACAGATACGCAGACAGACAGGCCTATGGAGAGAGACAGATACGCAGACAGACAGGCCTATGGAGAGAGACAGATACACAGACAGACAGGCCTGTGGAGAGAGAGAGACAGATACGCAGACAGACAGGCCTGTGGAGAGAGAGAGACAGATACGCAGACAGACAGGCCTATGGAGAGAGACAGATACACAGACAGACAGGCCTATGGAGAGAGACAGATACACAGACAGACAGGCCTGTGGAGAGAGAGAGAGACAGATACGCAGACAGACAGGCCTGTGGAGAGAGAGAGACAGATACGCAGACAGACAGGCCTATGGAGAGAGACAGATACGCAGACAGACAGGCCTATGGAGAGAGACAGATACACAGACAGACAGGCCTGTGGAGAGAGAGAGACAGATACGCAGACAGACAGGCCTGTGGAGAGAGAGAGACAGATACGCAGACAGACAGGCCTGTGGAGAGAGAGAGACAGATACACAGACAGACAGGCCTGTGGAGAGAGAGAGACAGATACACAGACAGACAGGCCTGTGGAGAGAGAGAGAGACAGATACGCAGACAGACAGGCCTGTGGAGAGAGAGAGACAGATACGCAGACAGACAGGCCTGTGGAGAGAGACAGATACACAGACAGACAGGCCTGTGGAGAGAGAGACAGATACACAGACAAACAGGCCTGTGGAGAGAGAGAGACAGATACGCAGACAGACAGGCCTGTGGAGAGAGAGACAGATACGCAGACAGACAGGCCTGTGGAGAGAGAGAGACAGATACGCAGACAGACAGGCCTGTGGAGAGAGAGAGACAGATACGCAGACAGACAGGCCTGTGGAGAGAGAGAGACAGATACGCAGACAGACAGGCCTGTGGAGAGAGAGAGACAGATACGCAGACAGACAGGCCTGTGGAGAGAGACAGATACACAGACAGACAGGCCTGTGGAGAGAGAGACAGATACGCAGACAGACAGGCCTGTGGAGAGAGACAGATACACAGACAGACAGGCCTGTGGAGAGAGAGAGACAGATACGCAGACAGACAGGCCTATGGAGAGAGACAGATACACAGACAGACAGGCCTATGGAGAGAGACAGATACACAGACAGACAGGCCTGTGGAGAGAGAGAGACAGATACGCAGACAGACAGGCCTGTGGAGAGAGAGAGACAGATACGCAGACAGACAGGCCTATGGAGAGAGACAGATACACAGACAGACAGGCCTATGGAGAGAGACAGATACACAGACAGACAGGCCTGTGGAAAGAGAGAGACAGATACGCAGACAGACAGGCCTGTGGAGAGAGAGAGACAGATACGCAGACAGACAGGCCTGTGGAGAGAGACAGATACGCAGACAGACAGGCCTGTGGAGAGAGAGACAGATACGCAGACAGACAGGCCTGTGGAGAGAGAGAGACAGATACACAGACAGACAGGCCTGTGGAGAGAGACAGATACGCAGACAGACAGGCCTGTGGAGAGAGAGACAGATACACAGACAGACAGGCCTGTGAAGAGAGAGAGACAGATACACAGACAGACAGGCCTGTGGAGAGAGACAGATACACAGACAGACAGGCCTGTGGAGAGAGAGAGACAGATACACAGACAGACAGGCCTGTGGAGAGAGAGAGACAGATACACAGACAGACAGGCCTGTGGAGAGAGAGACAGATACACAGACAGACAGGCCTGTGGAGAGAGAGAGACAGATACACAGACAGACAGGCCTGTGGAGAGAGACAGACAGACAGACAGACAGACAGGCCTGTGGAGAGAGAGAGACAGATACGCAGACAGACAGGCCTGTGGAGAGAGAGAGACAGATACACAGACAGACAGGCCTGTGGAGAGAGAGAGACAGATACGCAGACAGACAGGCCTGTGGAGAGAGAGAGACAGATACGCAGACAGACAGGCCTGTGGAGAGAGAGAGACAGATACACAGACAGACAGGCCTGTGGAGAGAGAGAGACAGATACACAGACAGACAGGCCTGTGGAGAGAGAGAGACAGATACACAGACAGACAGGCCTGTGGAGAGAGAGAGACAGATACACAGACAGACAGGCCTGTGGAGAGAGAGAGACAGATACGCAGACAGACAGGCCTGTGGAGAGAGAGAGACAGATACGCAGACAGACAGGCCTGTGGAGAGAGAGAGACAGACAGACAGACAGGCCTGTGGAGAGAGAGAGACAGACAGACAGACAGAAAGTGTGTATAAAGCAGTGACTTTGAGCGTGTAAACTTTTCCTCAGGGAGCATGCAGCTGCACATGCCCCGCCCCCTGTAAATGATATGAATATTAATGAGGTTATTATGAATAATTAATGAGGAGGCACCCACAGAGTCAGTGTGAGGCTATAACAGAACATTTCATACTCGTATCAGAAGGAACTCAGTGCTGGTGTGGTACTCTCACAGACACACGTTTTATACTCTGTGTGTGTGTGTGTGTGTGTGTGTGTGTGTGTGTGTGTGTGTGTGTGAGAGAGAGAGATTTACTCCAAACTCACACACAACCCAGCTCACTGCACCGAACAGTGGAACGTCAGTCTCACACACACAGCACTGATTTCACACACACACCCCACTGATTTCTCACACACACACACACACAGCTATATGAAGTGTGTTTGGCAGTTTATCTTTTATGTGTGTGTGTGTGTGTGTGTGTTACCTGGCAGGTGCTGCCACACCCTGTCGTGTCGACACACTTGCTTTCAGCAGAATGTGCAGCGAGGGTGTGAATGTTTGTGCTCAAAAGAGAAAGCAATAATGTGTGGTGTAATAATCAGTGGTGTGTGTGTGTGAGTGATATCAGTTGTGAGTGTGTGTGTGTGTGCGCGCGTGCCTGTCTAGGGTGTGGCCCGACTGTATTTAAACTCTGCATCAATATGTGACATTAGTAGCTGAAGCTGATCAGGGTTCGAACCAATTTACTGTGTAATGTTTAAATTGATGAGTGTGTGTGAGAAAGAGAGTGTGTGTGTGTGTGTGTGTGTGAGAGAGAGAGAGAGAGAGAGAGTGTGTGTGTGTGTGTGTGTGTGAGAGAGAGAGAGAGAGAGAGTGTGTGTGTGTGTGTGAGAGAGAGAGAGAGAGTGTGTGTGTGTGTGTGTGTGTGTGTGAGAGAGAGAGAGTGTGTGTGAGAGTGTGAGAGAGAGAGAGTGTGTGTGTGTGTGTGTGTGTGTGTGTGTGTGTGTGGAGTCTGAACTGTGTGAACTAATAAACACCAATTACAACATTATCACTTTACACAACTCATCACACACTGCATAATTAACATTCATTTTAATATTAATGTGATTCACCAGCCTCTGTGTGTGAGGGTGTGTGTGAGTGAGGGTGTGTGTGTGTGTGTGAGGGTGTGTGTGAGTGTGTGAGGGTGTGTGTGAGGGTGTGTGTGAGGGTGTGTGTGAGGGTGTGTGTGAGGGTGTGTGTGAGTGTGTGTGTGAGTGCGTACAACCTAAATATTTCTGTGTGACATCACTGCAGTGTGTGTGAGCGTGTCTCTGTGTGTGTGAGCGTGTCTCTGTGTGTGTGTGAGCGTGTCTGTGTGTGTGTGAGCGTGTCTGTGTGTGTGTGAGCGTGTCTGTGTGTGTGTGAGCGTGTCTCTGTGTGTGAGCGTGTCTCTGTGTGTGTGTGTGAGCGTGTCTCTGTGTGTGAGCGTGTCTCTGTGTGTGAGCGTGTCTCTGTGTGTGTGTGTGAGCGTGTCTCTGTGTGTGTGTGTGAGCGTGTCTGTGTGTGTGAGCGTGTCTGTGTGTGTGTGAGCGTGTCTGTGTGTGTGTGAGCGTGTCTGTGTGTGTGTGTGTGAGCGTGTCTGTGTGTGTGTGTGTGAGCGTGTCTCTGTGTGTGTGTGAGCGTGTCTCTGTGTGTGTGTGAGCGTGTCTCTGTGTGTGAGCGTGTCTGTGTGTGTGTGAGCGTGTCTGTGTGTGTGTGAGCGTGTCTGTGTGTGTGTGAGCGTGTCTCTGTGTGTGTGTGTGAGCGTGTCTGTGTGTGTGTGAGCGTGTCTGTGTGTGTGTGAGCGTGTCTCTGTGTGTGAGCGTGTGAGCGTGTCTGTGTGTGTGTGAGCGTGTCTGTGTGTGTGTGAGCGTGTCTGTGTGTGTGTGTGAGCGTGTCTGTGTGTGTGTGTGAGCGTGTCTCTGTGTGTGTGTGAGCGTGTCTCTGTGTGTGTGTGAGCGTGTCTCTGTGTGTGTGTGTGAGCGTGTCTGTGTGTGTGTGAGCGTGTCTGTGTGTGTGTGAGCGTGTCTGTGTGTGTGTGAGCGTGTCTGTGTGTGTGTGTGTGAGCGTGTCTCTGTGTGTGTGTGAGCGTGTCTCTGTGTGTGTGTGAGCGTGTCTCTGTGTGTGTGTGTGAGCGTGTCTCTGTGTGTGAGCGTGTCTCTGTGTGTGAGCGTGTCTCTGTGTGTGTGAGCGTGTCTGTGTGTGTGTGAGCGTGTCTGTGTGTGTGTGAGCGTGTCTGTGTGTGTGTGAGCGTGTCTGTGTGTGTGTGAGCGTGTCTGTGTGTGTGTGAGCGTGTCTGTGTGTGTGTGTGAGCGTGTCTCTGTGTGTGTGTGTGAGCGTGTCTCTGTGTGTGTGTGTGAGCGTGTCTGTGTGTGTGTGTGAGCGTGTCTGTGTGTGTGTGTGAGCGTGTGTCTGTGTGTGTGTGTGAGCGTGTCTCTGTGTGTGTGTGTGAGCGTGTCTCTGTGTGTGTGTGTGAGCGTGTCTCTGTGTGTGTGTGTGAGCGTGTCTGTGTGTGTGTGTGAGCGTGTCTGTGTGTGTGTGTGAGCGTGTGTCTGTGTGTGTGTGTGAGCGTGTGTCTGTGTGTGTGTGAGCGTGTCTGTGTGTGTGTGAGCGTGTCTGTGTGTGTCTGTGTCACTAGTAGGTGCCTGTCGTACTAGAGACTGAAGGGACTCATTCACAAAACTCAATGAGCTCTTTGTGTGTGTGTTTGGGAGATGGTGTGTGTGTGTGTGTTTGGGAGATGGTGTGTGTGTGAGCGTGTGTGTGTGTTTGGGAGATTGTGTGTGTGTGTGTGTTTGGGAGATGGTGTGTGTGTGTGTGTGTGTGTGTGTGTGTGTGTGTTTGGGAGATTGTGTGTGTGTGTGTGTGTGTGTGTGTTTGGGAGATGGTGTGTGTGTGTGTGTTTGGGAGATGGTGTGTGTGTGTGTGTGTGTGTGTGTGTGTGTGTGTGTAAGGCCGTGTAATATTTTCCTACCACGCTGTAACATCTGGTCTTTTTTTAAATCCACTTTCCTCTGAACTCCCACAATGCACTGCTGCACAAGGACATTGTTCATGATATAGAGAATTCCCATGATGCACTGGGCCACGTGAGGGAAAGTGTGTTCATCGTCGGGGGGGGTGATGATAGTGATGATGATAGTGATGATGATAGTGATGGCAGTGATGATGATAGTGATGGTGATGGTGATGGTGGTGATGGTGATGATGGTGGTGGTGATAATGATGGTGATAGTGATGATGATAGTGATGGCAGTGATGATGATAGTGATGGTGATGGTGATGGTGGTGATGGTGGTGATGGTGATGGTGATGATGGTGATAGTGATGGCAGTGATGATGATAGTGATGGTGATGGTGATGGTGGTGATGGTGATGATGGTGGTGATAATGATGGTGATAGTGATGGCAGTGATGATGATAGTGATGGTGATAGTGATGGTGGTGATGGTGGTGATGGTGATGGTGATGATGGTGATGATGATGGTGGTGATGATGATGATAATGATGGTGATAGTGATGGTGATAGTGATGGTGGTGATGGTGGTGATGGTGATGATGGTGATGGTGATGATGGTGATGGTGATGATGGTGGTGATGATGATGATGATGATGGTGGTGATGGTGGTGGTGATAATGATGGTGATAGTGATGGTGGTGATAGTGATGGTGATGGTGATAGTGATGATGATAGTGGTGGTGGTGATGGTGATGGTGGTGGTGATAGTGATGGTGGTGATAGTGATGGTGGTGATAGTGATGATAGTGGTGGTGGTGATAGTGATGGTGGTGGTGATAGTGATGGTGGTGATAGTGATGGTGGTGATAGTGATGATAGTGGTGGTGGTGATGGTGATGGTGGTGGTGATAGTGATGGTGGTGATGGTGGTGGTGATAGTGATGATAGTGGTGGTGGTGATAGTGATAGTGATAGGGATGATATCACCACCATCACTATCACCATGTCTGATGTCACTTCCTGCTCAGCCTGTAGCTCCTCAACCATGTCTGATGTCACTTCCTGTGTTGCAGACGTTCACGGCGTGGTGTAACTCTCACCTGCGTAAAGCTGGTACTCAGATCGAGAACATCGAGGAGGACTTCAGAGACGGCCTGAAGCTCATGCTGCTGCTCGAGGTCATCTCAGGTGAGGCTGAAGCTCCACCCACTCCCTGTTTAATCTCCCATCATGCAATGCTGTGTTGGACACCCAGTGCCTCAGCTGACCAATCAGAGCGCAGCGCTCCGTGTCTAACATTGATGTGTGTTCATGAAGTGACATTAGTGTGTGCGTGTGTGTGTACGCGTGTGTGCGTGCGTGTGCGCGTGTGTGTACGCGTGTGCGCGTGTGCGCGTGCGTGCGTGTGTGCGTGTGCGTGCGTGCGTGCGTGCGTGTGTGCGTGTGTGTGTGCGTGCGTGCGTGTGTGTGTGCGCGCGCGTGTGTTTAGGTGAGAGGTTACCCAAACCCGAGAGAGGGAAGATGAGAGTGCACAAGATCAACAACGTCAACAAAGCTCTCGACTTCATCGCCAGCAAAGGAGTCAAACTGGTGTCTATTGGAGC
Organism: Pangasianodon hypophthalmus; assembly: GCF_027358585.1. Lineage (NCBI taxonomy): Eukaryota > Metazoa > Chordata > Actinopteri > Siluriformes > Pangasiidae > Pangasianodon > Pangasianodon hypophthalmus. Next base: position 21,210,310 of record NC_069730.1, on the reverse strand, counting down.
TGAGGGTAAACACACACACACACACACACACACACACACACACACACACTCCATTATGGCAGGAATACACACACACTCTTCATGTTACTAATACATTCTAAGTCCATCTGTGTATTGTGGTGTTGTGTGTATTGTGGTGTTGTGTGTATTGTGTGTATTGTGGTGGTGTTGTGTATTGTTGTGTGTTGTGTATTGTTGTGTGTTGTGTATTGTTGTGTGTTGTTGTGTGTTGTTGTGTGTTGTGTATTGTTGTGTGTTGTGTTCTGAGGAATGATGGCTCAGAGGACAGAGGCTATAAACCCCGCCCCCTCACTGCTCTCTGCTTGTTTCTGATTGGCTGAAATAAAATAGTTGACTTCTCTACAATGTGCTGGCGAAATGTTCAGCCTCCTCTCTGTCTCGCCTAAACACACACACACACACACACACACACACACACTCTCCTTTTTACTCACACACACACTCTCCTTTTTACTCACACACACACACACACTCTCCTTTTTACTCACACACACACTCCCCATTTTACTCACACACACACACACACACACACACTCACACACACACACTCTCCTTTTTACTCACACACACACTCTCCTTTTTACTCACACACACACACACACTCTCCTTTTTACTCACACACACACTCCCCATTTTACTCACACACACACACACACACACACTCACACACACACACTCCTTTTTACTCACACACACACACACACACTCTCCTTTTTACTCACACACACACACACACACACTCTCCTTTTTACTCACACACACACACTCTTTTTTACTCACTCTCTCTCACACACACACACAAGATTTTAAATATTTTATTATTTTTGGTATTTTACTTGCTGCTTTACTTCACCTTTATTATTATGAACAGTGTTATTGTGCTAACTCACTTAGCCGTAACCAGGAAAACACACACACACACACTCTCCTTTTTACTCACACACACACTCCCCATTTTACTCACACACACAACACACACACACAAAACACACACACACACACAACAGCAGCTTCACTCATCTTAAAATGCAGTATGATATTGAACCCCCTTGTGTGTGTGTGTGTGTGTGTGTGGTGTGTAGAAATTGTGGATGGAAATGTGAAGATGACCCTCGGTATGATCTGGACCATCATCCTCCGCTTCGCCATCCAGGACATCTCAGTGGAGGGTAAGACGCATCTCTCTCTCTCTCTCACACACACACACACACACACACATATATATATATATATTCTTTATCTAGCTGTTCCATGGAAATCTGTAACTATACTGCAGTGCAGATGGTGAGCATTACACACACACACACACACACACACACACACACACACACACACACACACACGTCCTCAGGGGAAGCAGCGAGTGGAAAACAGCTGCGGTGAAAACAAGCCCCGTGTGCAGCGTGGGTAAATTAGCGACAGGCTAGCTGCTACAGGAGCGTGCTAACAACGCTGATAACGTGTTAGCATGTAGGTGCAGGTGCGCTCTCACCTCAGCGCTGGCGATCACCTTAAACTCCACTTCATCCTCGAACACACACCGGTTTAAACCGGTTTACACCCTGCAGCCCTGCGAAAGTCAAGTGTGTACTTCTCCCCGAGCCCTGACGATCGCGCTCTTCTCCCCGAGCCCTGACGATCGCTCTTCTCCCCGAGCCCTGACGAGCGCTCTCTTCTCCCCGAGCCCTGACGATCGCGCTCTTCTCCCCCCGAGCCCTGACGAGAACGCTCTTCTCCCCGAGCCCTGACGATCGCGCTCTTCTCCCCCCCGAGCCCTGACGAGCGCTCTCTTCTCCCCGAGCCCTGACGATCGCTCTTTCTCCCCGAGCCCTGACGATCGCGCTCTTCTCCCCGAGCCCCTGACGAGAACGCTCCTTCTCCCCCCCGAGCCCTGACGAGCGCTCTCTCTTCCCCCGAGCCCTGACGATCGGCTCTTCTCCCCGAGCCCTGACGAGCGCTCTCTTCTCCCCGAGCCCTGACGATCGCGCTCTTCTCCCCGAGCCCTGACGAGAACGCTCTTCTCCCCGAGCCCTGACGAGCGCTCTCTTCTCCCCGAGCCCTGACGATCGCTCTTCTCCCCGAGCCCTGACGAGCGCGCTCTTCTCCCCGAGCCCTGACGAGCGCTCTCTTCTCCCCGAGCCCTGACGAGCGCTCTCTTCTCCCCGAGCCCTGACGAGAACGCTCTTCTCCCCGAGCCCTGACGATCGCGCTCTTCTCCCCCCGAGCCCTGACGAGCGCTCTCTTCTCCCCGAGCCCTGACGATCGCTCTTCTCCCCGAGCCCTGACGAGCGCTCTCTTCTCCCCGAGCCCTGACGATCGCGCTCTTCTCCCCCCGAGCCCTGACAAGCGCTCTCTTCTCCCCGAGCCCTGACGATCGCGCTCTTCTCCCCCGAGCCCTGACGAGAACGCTCTTCTCCCGAGCCCTGACGATCGCGCTCTTCTCCCCCCGAGCCCTGACGAGCGCTCTCTTCTCCCCGAGCCCTGACGAGCGCTCTCTTCTCCCCGAGCCCTGACGATCGCTCTTCTCCCCGAGCCCTGACGATCGCGCTCTTCTCCCCCCCGAGCCCTGACGATCGCTCTCTTCTCCCCGAGCCCTGACGAGCGCGCTCTTCTCCCCGAGCCCTGACGAGCGCGCTCTTCTCCCCGAGCCCTGACGAGCGCGCTCTTCTCCCCCCGAGCCCTGACGAGAGCGCTCTTCTCCCCGAGCCCTGACGAGCGCGCTCTTCTCCCTCCGATCCCTGACGAGCGCGCTCTTCTCCCCGAGCCCTGACAAGCGCGCTCTTCTCCCCGAGCCCTGACGAGCGCTCTCTTCTCCCCGAGCCCTGACGAGCGCTCTTCTCCCCCGAGCCCTGACGAGAGCGCTCTTCTCCCCGAGCCCTGACGATCGCTCTTCTCCCCGAGCCCTGACGATCGCTCTTCTCCCCGAGCCCTGACGAGCGCGCTCTTCTCCCCGAGCCCTGACGAGCGCGCTCTTCTCCCCGAGCCCTGACGATCGCGCTCTTCTCCCCGAGCCCTTATTAACCCTTCTGTAGTCGGTGGTAACGCAGTGTGATGCTCGTGTGTGTGATGGTCAGGTGTCCACATACTTTTGACCTTATAGTGTACATTTCATTACTGTTATTATTATTAGGTTAACCTCAACCTCTGTCTCTCTCTCTCTCTTCCTCTCTCTCCCTCCCTCTCTCTCTCTCTCTCTCCCTCCCTCTCTCTCTCTCTCTCTCTCTCTGTCTCTCTGTGTGTCTCTCTCTCTCTCTCTCTCCCCCTCTCTCTCTCTCTCTCTCCCTCTCTCTCTCTCTCTCTCTCTCTGTCTCTCTGTGTCTCTCTCTCTCTCTCCCCCTCTCTCTCTCTCTCTCTCTCTCTCTCTCTCTCTGTCTCTCTGTGTCTCTCTCTCTCTCTCTTCTCTCTCCCCCCTCTCTCTCTCTGTCTCTCTCTCTCACAGAGACCTCAGCTAAAGAGGGGTTGTTGTTGTGGTGTCAGAGGAAAACGGCTCCATACAAAAATGTCAACGTGCAGAACTTCCACATCAGGTACTGAGTCACTCCCTACACCCTACACCCTACACCCTACACCCTACTCCCTACTCCCTACTCCCTACACCCTACACCCTACTCCCTACACCCTACTCCCTAGATCCTACACCCTACACCCTACACCCTACAACCCTACTCCCTAGATCCTACACCCTACACCCTACACCCTACACCCTACTCCCTACACCCTACTCCCTAGATCCTACACCCTACACCCTACTCCCTACACCCTACCCTACACCCTACACCCTACACCCTACACCCTACTCCCTGCTCCCTACTCCCTACACCCTACACCCTACTCCCTGCTCCCCTACTCCCTACACCCTACACCCTACTCCCTGCTCCTTACTCCCTACACCCTACACCCTACACCCTACTCCCTGCTCCCTACACCCTACACCCTACTCCCCTACACCCTACTCCCTAGATCCTACACCCTACACCCTACTCCCTACACCCTACACCCTACACCCTACTCCCTGCTCCCTACTCCCTACAACCCTACACCCTACTCCCTGCCTCCTTACTCCCTACACCCTACACCCTACTCCCTACACCCTACACCCTACACCCTACTCCCTGCTCCTTACTCCCTACACCCTACACCCTACACCCTACTCCCTGCTCCCTACTCCCTACTCCCTACACCCTACTCCCTGCTCCTTACTCCCTACACCCTACACCCTACTAATGCTAGATTTATTCCTTTATGTGGACATTAGCAGTGCATTGTGGGATGTCAGATGTGAAGATAAAACAGTAAAGCCCTTGGAATAGTGCACTATGTAGTGCACACTTCACCCTGCTGTGTGTAGTAACTGTACTCAGTGTGCACTCGTCTCTCACTCGGTTATATAAACGTATAAAACCTCCTCAGCAGTTAAAGTTATAAAGTTTATTCCAGGTTAGTTTGGTTAAGAGTGTGATGGAGTGCTGAGTTAAATTAAACCGCTTTAGTGTAACAGTCAATAACGCTCTGACCACATGATGTCATATCCTGTGTGGCATTACACACACTCACACTGCCCCCTGCTGGCCACTGCTGGAACACACACACACACGCACACACACACGCTCTGATAATAATAACACTCGCCCTTTCTCCCTCTCTCTCCCTCTCCCTCCCTCCCTCTCTCCCTCTCCTCTCCCTCTCCCTCCCTCCCTCTCTCCCTCTCTCTCCCTCTCCCTCCCTCCCTCTCTCCCTCCCTCTCCCTCTCCCTCTCTCTCTCCCTCTCCCCTCCCTCCCTCCCTCTCTCTCTCCCTCTCCCTCTCCCTCCCTCTCTCTCCCCTCTCTCTCCCCCCTCCCTCCCTCTCCTCCCTCTCCCTCTCTCCCTCCCTCTCTCTCCCTCCCTCTCTCCCTCCCTCCCTCTCTCCCTCCCTCCCTCTCTCTCCCTCTCTCTCCCTCCCTCTCTCTCCCTCTCTCTCCCTCCCTCTCCCTCTCCCTCTCTCCCTCCCTCTCTCTCCCTCCCTCTCTCTCCCTCTCTCTCTCCCTCTCTCTTTCCTCTCTCTTTCCCTCTCCCTCCCTCCCTCTCTCTCTCTCTCTCTCTCTCTCTCTCTCTCCCTCTCTCCAGCTGGAAGGATGGTTTGGCCTTTAATGCTCTGATCCACAGACACAGACCTGAACTGATCAACTACGACAAACTGCGCAAGGTGACATGCACACACACACACACACACACACACACACACACACCCCTCCAGTGGAAATGCTGCAGTGAGACTCATGGTGTGTGTGCGTGTGCGTCTGTGTGTGCGTCTGTGTGTGCGTCTGTGGTGTGTGTGTGTGTGTGTGTGTGTGTGTGTGTGTGTGTGTGTGTGTGTGTGTAGGATGATCCTGTTACCAATCTGAACAATGCCTTTGAAGTGGCTGAGAAATACC
>NC_069730.1:21122479-21127479 GCF_027358585.1 Pangasianodon hypophthalmus | reverse complement strand
TGATTATGAAGAAGAGATTTGTGAGGGTTTGTGTAAACCGTGTATCACAGGAGAGACACTTTAACCTTGCACTGCTTTAGCCTGCTAGCGAATGTGCTAACTAGCGGTTAGCGTGTGACTGAGCTCTTTACATTAATTCACACTCAGCTAAATGCTGACAGAGGAACAGACACGCTAAAGTCATGAGATCTCCAGCTCTGTGTTCCAGATAACTGTACACTTCATTTCATTACACAATATCACTGATGGGTAACACACACACACACACACACACACTCACACACCCCTCTCACACACACTCACACACACACACTCACACACACACACACACACACACACTGTAAGAGCACCTCAGTGTTAAATAAAGTCGACTTGTTGGAGTTTTTTGCTCGATGTAGTGAGTTCCTGAGTTCTCACCCTGTGTACGTGTGCAGTGTGATGTAGATAAGCGCTGTAGCGTCTGAGGCTTGTTTCTAAACTTATGTATGATTGTGGTGATGTTTAAAGAGCGTGTGTGTGTGTGTGTGTGTGTGTGCGACTGAAGTGTTTCTGATGAAAGCCCTTATTGTGCCTGATGTGACGTTTGGGTTTCAGTGGCGTTCTCACGCGGCTTCTCGCTTCCCACAGGACTGAACTTAAAGGAAGTGAACAAAGAAAAGCAGAGTGCTGATTTTCGTGAGATTTACACGTCCATCGACACGTTGGCGTTCACGTTTGGCAATGTGTGAGTATTTCAGCCGCCGGGTTTACGATGGATTTTTACTGAAATCAGAAATAAAAAAAAACTCCACAGTGAGAGTCTCAGCTTTTCTCTAGTGTTCTGAATCAGTACAGTTCTAACTTCTACAGCTTACAGTATAGAACCCTACAGAACCCTACAGAACTCTACAGAACCCTACTAAACTCTACAGAACCCTACAGAACCCTACTAAACCCTACTAAACCCTACAGAACCCTACAGAAGCCTATAGTGCCCTACAGAAACCTATAGAACCCTACAGAAACCTACAGAACCCTACAGAAGCCTATAGTGCCCTACAGAAACCTATAGAACCCTACAGAGCCCTACAGAGCCCTACTAAACCCTACAGAGCCCTACAGAACCCTACAGAACCCTACAGAACCCTACAGAAACCTATAGAACCCTACAGAGCCCTACTAAACGCTACAGAAACCTATAGAACCCTATAAAAACCTACAGAAGCCTATAGTGCTCTACAGAACCCTACAGAAGCCTATAGTGCTCTACAGAACCCTACCAAACCCTACAGAACCCTACAGAAACCTACAGAGCCCTACAGAGCCCTACAGAACCCTACAGAACCCTACAGAAACCTATAGAACCCTACAGAGCCCTACTAAACCCTACAGAAACCTATAGAACCCTATAAAAACCTACAGAAGCCTATAGTGCTCTACAGAACCCTACAGAAGCCTATAGTGCTCTACAGAACCCTACCAAACCCTACAGAAACCTACAGAAACCTACAGAGCCCTACAGAACCCTACAGAAACCTACAGAGCCCTACAGAACCCTACAGAGCCCTACAGAACCCTACAGAAACCTACAGAGCCCTACAGAACCCTACAGAACCCTACAGAACCCTACAGAAGCCTACAGAATGAACATGTCTCTGATCTAGTGTGCTGTGTGTGTTAGTGCACTACGTAGTGCTCATGAGTAGGGAGAAGGAGACATTTGGGACACAGTCCAGGAACCTCAGGCTTCATCCACACGAATGTTTATACACTTTTTTCAAAAATATCTGAAAACGCTAAAACAATTCGAAACCTCGCGATGGCACTTTATAAACACGCTGCAAAAAATTACATCTCAGCAAGTGAAAATATCTCGAATGTAGTCAAATTTATCTATAATTTCCTGTTATAAGATTACCATAAGTCAAATATAAGAAAAAAATATATATCTTATTATTATTAATTTAAGCTTTAATAGTCTTGTTCTATTGGCAGATAATTTTGCTGATTTTAATCATTTATTTCTAGAAAGAAGCAAAATTATCTGCCAATAGAATAAGAAAATGTAAAGCTTAAAGTGAGCTAAATGTCTAGGAATAGCTTTAATAACCTTATATTTGGTTTATGGTAATGTTATAATAGGAAATCTGACTTTATTCAAGGTATTTTCACTCGCTGTCATTTTCTGCAGTGCGTTAACGTCATACGACTCAAGAAAGACATGAAGAGCTGCGTACTGAGCGTTAGAGAGGCGGAAAAACACCGACATGACTGAAAAGAACTCCTGCTTAAGGTTCCACTGGAGCACAGCGTGTTCTCTCGGCTCTGACGCGTGGCGTTTGTGGAGAAATCACGGAGCACAGAGTAACGACCTGATCAGCAGCCGTGATAAACCGAGTCCTGGCACATACTAACACACGCTAATCACACGCTAATCACACGCGACGGCAGTGTGCAGGTTCACGCTGTGACGTCTCCATTTTACAAAAATGTTCAGGCTTCGTATTCAGTGACGCTGTTTTTGTGTGGATGGGAAACTGAACCATAGAGAAAACTCTTCACTTCTCTGAACCTCTGATCATCACACCTGTATGAGCTTCTTCCCCAAACTGCTGCTACAAAGCAACAGGAAGCACACAGTTGTATAGAACGTCTCCGTGTGCTGTAGCTTTACAGTTTCCCTTCACTGGAACTAAGAGGCTCAAACCTGCTCCAGCATGACAATGCCCCTGTGCACAAAGCGAGCTCCATGAAGACATGGTGTGTGAAGGTTGGAGTGGAAGAACTCGAGTGTCCTGCACAGAGCCCTGACCTCAACCCCACTGAACACCTTTGGGATGAACTGGAACTGGAGACTCCTTACCCAACATCAGCGCCTGACCTCACTAATGCTCTTGTAGCTGAATGAACACAAATCCCCACAGCCACGCTCCAACATCTAGTGGAAAGCTTCCCAGAAGAGTGGAGCTCATTATAACAGCAAACACAGGGGGAATAAATCTGGCCTGGGTTCAACAAGCACACATCCCAGGGGTGCACATACTTTTGGAAATATAGTGTGTGTCAGTATAATTGTCCAGCCTTACTCTGAGTTAAAACTATCCCTTAAATTCATCTCAGTAAAATAAATATGATTTTTAAAAAATGATTAGATCATAGGTACAGTGATATCTGAGAGATATTTTAAAGATATTGTTTATGAGATACTTATTCAGAAATGTCTGATGTAATGTCTGATATAATGTCTGATATAATGTCTGATGTAATGTCTGATATAATGTCTGATGTAATGTCTGATGTAATGTCTGATATAATGCCCTGTAGCAGAAGACTGTGGTCTTTAATTCTGTACCCAGTGCCCAATAGAACTGATTATAATAATAGTGTGTGTCCTTACTGATGTAGATCGGATATAATATCTGTAACGTCTGATCCTCAGAGTGTCGGATTTCCTTATGGGAGATGCGGACAGCGGCTCCGGAGTGGAGCTCTCCCAGACCAGGAGGAGCCGAGTGAGTCACCGTGCACTGCTGTACAATATTATCCCTCTATACAATACACCTGTTTATACCACACACACACACACACACACACACACACACACACACACACACACACACCAGTTTCATCACCAGAGCCACAGCAGTGTGTGTAAAGTGTGTTGATTTATTTCCCACAGTCGTTTGAGAACCTCTCTGGAGATTCAGGAGAACGCAAAGAGCTGGCAGGTGAGAGTTTCTCTTCCATACACACCCCTCTCTCTCTCTCTCTCTCTCTCTCTCTCTCTCTCTCTCTCTGTGTGTGTGTGTGTGTGTGTGTGTGTGTGTGCAGAGCAGCAGTCAGTACACTGACTCAGGTTAAATTAAAGAGGGAGCAGCTCTGTGTTCTCGCTCTACAGCTACAGCTACAGCTCTGTACACTACATAGTGCACTAATATTAACCACACTTACAGCAGAGAGCGTTTGCACTGTGGACACGTCCCAAACCACACGCCCTATAATCACTACGTAGGCTACACCTCATTATAAATGCCGAAGTGCACTACGTAGTGAACAGGGCGTCGACTTTTCACACACTTCAGCGCTAGAGTTTGTTTTTTTTTGTGCCATTTGTCCTCTTACTTCTCCGGATGCCTGTCATTCTTCAGCTTTTTGGACGTTTTTGTAAGGAATGAGAACCACATGTGGAGAATTAACATGGTGTGCAGTTGTGCGTGTGTGTGTGTGTGTGTGTGTGCAGTTGTGTGTGTGTGTGTGTGTGTGCAGTTGTGTGTGTGTGTGTGTGCAGATGTATGTGTGTGTGTGTGTGCAGTTGTGTGTGTGTGTGTGTGTGCAGATGTATGTGTGTGTGTGTGTGTGTGTGTGCAGATGTATGTGTGTGTGTGTGTGTGTGTGTGTGTGCAGTTGTGTGTGTGTGTGTGTGCAGATGTGTGTGTGCAGATGTATGTGTGTGTGTGTGTGTGTGTGTGTGTGCAGTTGTGTGTGTGTGTGTGTGTGTGTGTGCAGATGTATGTGTGTGTGTGTGTGTGTGTGTGTAATGACGTTCCTCTCTGAGAATTATGGACCAATCCCATGATTCTGTTCATCAGGAACGCTTGAAGGACACAAAGGACAGAGCAGTCGCTCTCACAGAGAACTGCACATGGAACTCACTAGTTGTTAGTTAGTTAGTTAGTTAGTTAGTTAGTTAGTTAAGTGGTTAGTTAGTTGGTTAGTCAGTTACACTAACACTACACTAACACTGTTATTGTTGAAAGTTTAGAATGAGTATCATAATATAAAACTGTAAAATCAGCTCACGTCATCTTGTAAATTTGAATAATTTTTATATCGTGTGTGTGTGTGTGCGTGTGCGTGTGTGTGTGTGCGTGTGTGTGTGTGTGTGCGCGTGCGCGTGTGTGTGTGTGTGTGTGTGTTTAGACTTTGAGCTGTCCCCCGTACAGAGAGTGGACCAGGCCCTGCAGCAGAATGACAGTGGAGTTGAGTCGGCTCTGCTCTACGCCAAGGCCTGGTCCAAATAC
>NC_069730.1:21109979-21117479 GCF_027358585.1 Pangasianodon hypophthalmus | reverse complement strand
TAGAACACTGTTCTGGTGCTTTTTATGGTACTTTCCAATCGGCTTCCTCTGTCACTAGCGCACATGACGCGTGACTCCCTCAGGACGAGGCGATACAGACACGCGAAAGGGATTTTCTGCAGTTTAGAAAATAAAACTCTGCTATTGCATCAGAATCAGCAGCAGCTCTAAATAGATTTAAACTCAATTTAAATTAAATATAACAAATGGTGAATTTAAATCCTGTGGGGTTTCAGTTTAAATGTTCATGAGGGACTGAAGATAAACAGTGACTATAAACACACAAACACACACACACACACACACTCACACACACTCACACACACATGTATATATGTAAATATTACGACATGAAATTAATGCTCAAAGCGAAAATCAAAGTGAAAATGTATTAAAACTGCACACACACACACACACACACACACTTCCTTTTTTCCTTGTATGAATCTGTGAGTCTGCAGTGTTCAGAGCAGATACTGTGTGTGTGTGTGTGTGTGTGTGTGTGTGTGTGTTCCTCAGGAAGTGATGAAAACCACATGACTGATTCAGATTGTGCTGTTTACTTCACTCATGCGTGTGCACACACACACACACACACACACACACACACACACACACACACACACACACACTTCTGCATAAACCAGGTCATTTCAGTCTCTACACACACACACACACACACACACACACACACACACACACACACTCGCATCCAGACAGCAGTGTCACTTTATTTCTGTTTTAGTGCTGAGGGATGAGTTTCAGTTAATCAAACATTCACCACAATAAAGTGTGAAGTGTTTCTCTTTAAAATGTTTCATCACACACACACACACACACACACACTTTATTTCTGCCCTCATGGTTTTAATCCATCTTGTGTGTGTGTGTGTGTGTGTGTGTGTGTGTTGTCTACAGCATGCCCTTCCATAAGAGATCACTGAGCAGCACACACTCCTCTCAGGGGAACTTGTCTCAGCTCTCTGCTGATGAAGTGAACAGTCCTGTTCATAAACACGTCAGCAAGATGGACGAACCACCGTCCAGCAGCAGCGCAGCCGACATCCACGGTAACACACACACACACACACACACACACACACACACACACACACACACTCCTGTCTGTCTGCCTGTCCACCTGTCTCTCTCTCTCTCTCTCTCTCTCTGTCTCTGCAGCTGTATTTAAGTGATGTTAAGTGTTAATTTATTGAACTGTCCTTCTCTTCATTCTCATAGACAAATTCACTGGTTTTTATTTATTTACAAAACTCTTATTGGGAAAACTCCGCTATATTTACAATCACTTCTTAATATTCATAATACATGTTATAATCTGCGCTCTAGTAGTTTTATTAATTTGTGCTTACCTAAAGCCCGTACCTCCTTCAGTCGTTACTCTTTTCAGTTTTCTGCTGCTGATGACTGGAATCAGACCTTAAAGCTTAGTTCATTCATTTCACTTACTTCCTTTAAAAATTTAATTCAGTCAATAGTACAGGATCATCGTACTTGTTTTTAGTTATTTGTTTGTTTTTATGTCACTGTTTATAATTGTGTTATTTGTAATTGTGTAATTGTGTGTGTGTGTGTGTGTGTGTGTAGCTCTGAAGGGAGGAATGTGCAGTGATTCAGAAAGTGCAGGAGGAAGCAGTGAGTCTCGGTCTGTGGATTCTCCCACTGCCAGTCCAGGTACATCATCACACTTTATACCGTAATATCACCATACTGTCACTGTGTTAGTATCGTTTACACCACAACGAGTTCTGCACTCTGATTGGTCAGAAGGTGTTGATTAATTCTCTATAACAGCAGCTCTGACAGTAGCGCAGGTTTATATTAACACGCTCGCTCTAATACGTTATCGTTTCTATAGTAACGGCTCTTTCACAGGGATGAGTACAGCAGACGCTCCACTGATAATAAATGGATTAGAAATAGTTTTTTTAAAGTAAGGAGATGTTTGTTTAACTTTTATGGAAGGAGTCTCCAGTGTCAGCGCTTTGTAACAGTCAGAGGTAAAGCTGTAACTGTAAGTTTTCTGACGTCTTCAGGACAGAGGAGTTTTTACGCTTCTTTGCGGTTTCTCAGTAACATGCGGAACAAGCTGCGTTTATTTTATTATTATTAACTTTGAGAGAGAGAATAAAGAGACGCTGGTGAGGGAACGAGTGTTTATAGCTGCTATAACGTAAGCGACAACAGGAGCTAACTTTTGTCACCGGTGTTCCACAACATTAAACGTAACTATAAACGGATAAAAAGTATGACATGTCGTTCATTAATAATTAAAAACTTGGTAAGTTGCTGTGGTGTGAGAGGAATAGAACACTTGGGGACGTGCTGTTAGAGGAAAATAATCACCTTCAGGGTGGCAGCAGTAACTCAGCTTCATCACACCACCCTGTTAATCAGTAATTTACTGTAACACACACACACACACACACAGAGTTTATTAATTACATCATAACTATTTTATCCCCTTATCATCACTGTATTATTGTTTTATTATTCATTTTGTCACTGTATCATCACTGTTTTATTATTAATGCATGTTGTTACTTTATTGTAACCACATTATCACAGTATTATCAGTGAATCATATGATAAAAAGTGTGTGTGTGTGTGTCTGTGTGTGTGTGTGTGTGTGTGTGTGTGTGTGTAGGGGATTTTAAGCGCAGACTTCCCAGAACTCCGTCCACAGGCACCATGTCATCTGCTGATGATTTAGACGAAAGAGAACCTCCTTCACCCTCAGACAACGGTGTGTGTGTGTGTGTGTGTGTGTGTGTGTGTGTGTGTGGGGGGGGGTATGTTTATACATGTGTGTTGTTGGGTGTTGTGTGTGTGTGTGTGTGTGTGTGTGTACATGGTGTTACATGTGTGATTATTGTGTATGATTAGGGACAGAGCCGCTGAGTAGTGATGATAGCGTTTGGAACACAGCCGGTTTGTTATTGTGAAATACAGGGTGTTTTTTGTGCCTGTACTTTTGCTGTAAATGTAATCGGTGTGTAATCAAAAGTGACGCATTCACATTAGGGAAACAAGTTTAAGGGAAATGAAAACATGACTCGTTAGATTTGTAGCTTAGTATCTTGTCATGTTTGATAGTCACACACACACACACACACACACACACACACACACACACACTACTATCACACGGTGCTGTGTTCACTGAACGGCTCAGGTCATGCTCACACTTCTGTATTAATAAATGACTATAAGTGTGTGTGTGTGTGTGTGTGTGTGTGTGTGTGTGTGTCAGGTCTGGGAGAGATGGTGACAGAGACGGCGAATTCTCCCGGTCCGTTCAGAAACACTCAGATGTCCAAAGCGGCTCAAACACACAAGCTGAGGAAACTGCGCGCTCCGTCTAAATGCAGGGAGTGTGACAGCCTGGTGGTGTTCCACGGAGCCGAGTGTGAGGAGGTAAAATCACTATTCATCACTACCTTCACCATCAACATGCGAACCCTGTACACTGTACAGACCTGTGATAAAGTTTAGTTTATAAATTAGGCACAATAACACATTAACAACAGTAACGAATAATAAAATTGAACAATTATAATAATAAAAGTTATGTAAATGTGGTTTCTGTCTCACCTTTCGTTCCTCTTCACTTAAAGGACGCGCATTACGACTTCTCCTCGGCACATCTGAGGGCTGTTCTTACGCAAAATAAGGGTTAATAACACAAACACTGCGATAGCGTGAGAGTCGATCTGATAACCGAGACGGCTGCTAAGTGACTAGCGGCTGGGTGGCGTGTACAGCGTGGATTCGCTGGACAAAGGGACGATTAACGTCCCGGGCGAAACCGCACGAGGTGTCCCGTTACTCAGAACAGCGTGCAGTTTAAATTACAAATGTTTACTGTGTTTCTGGAATTTTCTATTAAAATTTTTTTTAAAAGTTCATAATGTGGGATAAATTAATAAATTTAAAATTTATATCCTGAATTTATATATTTCTGTAAAGCTGCCTTGTGACAACCTCTATTGTTAAAAGCACTATTACAAATAAAATAGAATAGAATTGAATTCAGTGAAACCGTGGTAACTGAAACCGCGGTAACTGAAACCGCGGATACGGGGGTTTTACTGAACATCATTTTACGGCCGTATAATGTTTAAGGCAAAGTGTGTTCACTAATATTATGTGTAATTTATTTTATACGGTTGCTATTTTAATCGTTCCACTTTAATCGTGTTGTTGTAGTTTTATAAATGGCTGGCATCAGGAGCTCTTTGTCATAACTGGTGTGTGTGTGTGTGTGTGTGTGTGTGTAGTGTTCTTTAGCGTGTCATAAGAAGTGTCTGGAGACGTTGGCGATCCAGTGTGGCCATAAGAAGCTGCAGGGAAGGCTGCACTTATTCGGCATCGATTTCTCTCAGGCGGCTAAAAACAGCGCGGACGGAATTCCCTTCATCATCAGGAAGTGCACTTCAGAGATCGAGAGTCGCGCCCTGAACATCAAGGTGCGCTCAGCGCTAATCTCCCGCGCTCAGCGCTAATCAGCCTGTTAGCTAGCAGGCCACCGTAGCGCTGTGGTGTTAACGCTTCGTTTGTTGTGTTTTAAGGGAATTTATCGTTTAAATGGAGCGAAGTCTCGAGTGGAGAAACTCTGTCAGGCGTTTGAGAATGGAAAAGACCTGGTGGAGCTGTCAGACCTGTATCCACACGACATCAGCAACGTGCTCAAACTGTACCTGAGACAGGTAAATACAGCCCTACACACACACACACACACACACACACACGCAAACACAGCAGAGGTGAATACACTCACTCAGTACTTGGTTAAAATCAGAACACACTGTACTGCTCTCAGCCAATCAGAACACACTGTACTGCTCTCAGCCAATCAGAACACACTGTACTGCTCTCAGCCAATCAGAACACACTGTACTGCTCTCAGCCAATCAGAGCACACTGTAATGCTCTCAGCCAATCAGAACACACTGTACTGCTCTCAGCCAATCAGAACACACCGTACTGCTCTCAGCCAATCAGAGCACACTGTGCTGCTCTCAGCCAATCAGAGCACACTGTACTGCTCTCAGCCAATCAGAACACACTGTACTGCTCTCAGCCAATCAGAGCACACTGTACTGCTCTCAGCCAATCAGAACACACTGTACTGCTCTCAGCCAATCAGAGCACACTGTACTGCTCTCAGCCAATCAGAGCACACTGTACTGCTCTCAGCCAATCAGAACACACTGTACTGCTCTCAGCCAATCAGAACACACTGTACTGCTCTCAGCCAATCAGAACACACTGTACTGCTCTCAGCCAATCAGAGCACACTGTACTGCTCTCAGCCAATCAGAACACACTGTACTGCTCTCAGCCAATCAGAGCACACTGTACTGCTCTCAGCCAATCAGAACACACTGTACTGCTCTCAGCCAATCAGAACACACTGTACTGCTCTCAGCCAATCAGAACACACTGTACTGCTCTCAGCCAATCAGAACACACTGTACTGCTCTCAGCCAATCAGAACACACTGTACTGCTCTCAGCCAATCAGAGCACACTGTACTGCTCTCAGCCAATCAGAACACACTGTACTGCTCTCAGCCAATCAGAGCACACTGTACTGCTCTCAGCCAATCAGAGCACACTGTACTGCTCTCAGCCAATCAGAGCACACTGTACTGCTCTCAGCCAATCAGAACACACTGTACTGCTCTCAGCCAATCAGAACACACTGTACTGCTCTCAGCCAATCAGAGCACACTGTACTGCTCTCAGCCAATCAGAGCACACTGTACTGCTCTCAGCCAATCAGAGCACACTGTACTGCTCTCAGCCAATCAGAGCACACTGTACTGCTCTCAGCCAATCAGAACACACTGTACTGCTCTCAGCCAATCAGAACACACTGTACTGCTCTCAGCCAATCAGAACACACTGTACTGCTCTCAGCCAATCAGAGCACACTGTACTGCTCTCAGCCAATCAGAGCACACTGTACTGCTCTCAGCCAATCAGAACACACTGTACTGCTCTCAGCCAATCAGAACACACTGTACTGCTCTCAGCCAATCAGAACACACCTCACTGCTCTCAGCCAATCAGAACACACCTCACTGCTCTCAGCCAATCAGAACACACTGTACTGCTCTCAGCCAATCAGAGCACACTGTGCTGCTCTCAGCCAATCAGAACACACTGTACTGCTCTCAGCCAATCAGAACACACTGTGCTGCTCCCAGCATAAACATTAAAGGATATCTGGTGTGTGTGTGTGTGTGTATATGTGTGTATATGTGTGTGTGTGTGTGTGTGTGTGTGTGTGTGTAGCTGCCCGAGCCTTTGATCCTGTACAGGTATTATAATGAGATTATTGGTCTGGCTAAAGAAGCTCAGAGCATCACGGCAGACGACACGCGCTCACCTCACCTCAGCATCGAGCTCAACCGAGTCATCCTCAAAATACGAGACCTGCTGAGACACCTTCCTCCTGCACACTACAGAACCCTGCACTTCCTCATCACTCACCTGCACAGGTAACACCACTACACTCCCTCATCACTCACCTGCACAGGTAACACCACTACACTCCCTCATCACTCACCTGCACAGGTAACACCACTACACTCCCTCATCACTCACCTGCACAGGTAACACCACTACACTCCCTCATCACTCACCTGCACAGGTAACACCACTACACTCCCTCATCACTCACCTGCACAGGTAACACCACTACACTCCCTCATCACTCACCTGCACAGGTAACACCACTACACTTCCTCATCACTCACCTGCACAGGTAACACCACTACACTCCCTCATCACTCACCTGCACAGGTAACACCACTACACTCCCTCATCACTCACCTGCACAGGTAACACCACTACACTCCCTCATCACTCACCTGCACAGGTAACACCACTACACTCCCTCATCACTCACCTGTACAGGTAACACCACTACACTCCCTCATCACTCAATTGCACAGGTAACACCACTACACTCCCTCATCACTCACCTGCACAGGTAACACCACTACACTCCCTCATCACTCACCTGCACAGGTAACACCACTACACTTCCTCATCACTCACCTGCACAGGTAACACCACTACACTCCCTCATCACTCAATTGCACAGGTAACACCACTACACTCCCTCATCACTCACCTGCACAGGTAACACCACTACACTCCCTCATCACTCACCTGCACAGGTAACACCACTACACTCCCTCATCACTCACCTGCACAGGTAACACCACTACACTCCCTCATCACTCACCTGCACAGGTAACACCACTACACTCCCTCATCACTCACCTGCACAGGTAACACCACTACACTTCCTCATCACTCAATTGCACAGGTAACACCACTACACTCCCTCATCACTCACCTGCACAGGTAACACCACTACACTCCCTCATCACTCACCTGTACAGGTAACACCACTACACTTCCTCATCACTCACCTGCACAGGTAACACCACTACACTCCCTCATC